>NC_142012.1:9668701-9841201 GCF_049901735.1 Notechis scutatus
CACTGGAAGTTTTAAAAATGATGGTGGATAACCATTTGTCTGAAGTTGTGTAGGGTTTCCTACCTAGGCAGGGGTTGGACTAGAAGACCTCCAAGGTCCCTTCCAACTTTGTTACTCTATTCTATTCTACATACAGGTTGCCAAGCACCCAAATTTTAAATAATTTAAATATCAGCCCACGTTTAATATTTTTTTCTGATATTTAGATTGTAGAATCCTTTTGTTGATGAAAATTCAATCATGCTGATAAAAATTCAAAGTTCTATAGATATATCACTTGAGACTTTCAAGAAGAGATTGGACTGCCACCTGTCAGAAATGGTGTAGGGTCTCCCGCTTGGGCGGTGGGGTTGGACTAGATGACCTACAAGGTCACTTCCAACTCTGATTATCTGTTATCTGTTAAAACCATATATACAGAAGATGGGTGAGGTGAGCTTTACTGTGAGAGCATAAGTATACAGTAGTTGGCACTGGAACTTTTTCTGGTGCGCTTTGTCTAAAAATCTAAATAGGTTGTTCTGCCATTAAAATAAATTAGTCTTATTTGGTTTGTTCAGTTAGAATATTTTCTGAACCCATATATATTACAGTCCCAAAGGTACTTTTTTTTTCAAAAGGCAACTGGACTTTCTTTGTTTTTCCCTGAAGGCGTTTTGCTTCTCATTCAAGAAGCTTCCTCAATTCTGTCAGAACTGAAGAAGCTTCTTGGATGAGAAGCAAAACGTCTTCAAGGAAGAAAAAAAACACCAAGAAAATCGAGTTGCCTTTTGAAAAAGCACCTTTAGGACAACCATGACCTGGATGACTGAGAATTTCCATAGACATAGATATTACAGGCTGTGTGGATTTGCAAAATGAATTTGCAGGGGGGCGGGGGGGGGGGAAGAATTGCTAAATTATCCTATTAAGGACTGAGGTCTACCCATTTTCAGGCATGGAAATGCCATGTTGCTTTATTTTGTGTGGATTGGAAGAAACAAAAGAGGTTCCAGATTTCTGAGCTGTTCATACAGGAAATATTTCCTTCTCTTAGGAAAAGAAGGAATTTTGAAGAGAGAAGAAAGGGCACTTGCTGATCACAGAGGTTAAATTCCTTGGAATTTGTATTCTCCCCAAAGATCCTGTAACTTAAGGAAGAAACCTCCATATTCAGCCCATTGAATCTGTGCCTGATCATCATGAAACCCAGTCTTAGAAGTGTTTTTCAGCCTTGGCAAATTGAAGAGGTGTGCCCTTCAGTTCTCAGAATGATTTGAAATTTATACAACTTCTAGTTGCCAAGGTTGAAAAACACTATTATAAAGGTGTTCCAAAAGATATTCCTAGTAGCTACCTGACCTTGGCTAATCTCAGAAAGCTAATTGGAGTCAGATATCAACAGAAGAGGATGTTTGTAGCTCAGGGTTGAATTGTGGGATCCTTGGTGCTCCCTGGGCTGGGTGCCTTTCTTGAAAATGTTTCATTACCCGACTTGAATTGGAGAAAATGCAAATAACTACTCTGCTACACAGTACATATCTACCTCTAATATCTGAGGGGCTGCCAGAAGGAAGAAGGGGCCAAGCTACTCTCCAAAACACCTGAAGGCAGAACAAGAGGCAATGCATGGAAACTAATCAAGGAAAGAACCAACCTAGAACTAAATTTCCTCACAGTTAGAACAATTAATCAGTGGAATGACTTGTCTCCAGATGTTATGGTGCTCCAACACTGGAGATTTGAAGATTTGAAGAAGAAATTGAACAACCATCTGAAATAGTATAGGGTCTCCTGCTTGAGAAGGAGGTTGGACTAGAGGACCTCAAAGGTCCCTTCAAACTCTGTTATTCTGTTATTCTGGGATGGGCCTTCAAACTTGACAGCTTTAAGACTTGTGGACTTCAACTCCCAGAATTCCTTCTCCAGTCATATTAGCTCAGGAATTCTGGGAGTTGAAGTCCACAAGTCTTCAACTTGCCAAGTTTGAAGACCCTTGTTCTAGGAGCACATAGCACATAACATTTGTATGCATATGGGGGCATCACTGATCAAATTCTTTGTTTCAATGAATCCTGGAGCGAAGTGACAAGTGTAAACAGCACACTTTTCCTGCAAATTTAAAGGCATGCTTACTTTTTTTAGGTCCTGCTGTTTAAAGATTCAAAATAAGAAAACAGTGGATATGGTGGGCCCAGAAATGTGGGATTCCTTTCAGATGGTTTTTTGTTACACCTCATTGACGCAAATAATTTAGTACACTTGAGTTAACATTCTTCAACCAGGTGTCCTCCAGGTATTTTGGGACTCTCACAGAATTCATAGCTAGAAGTAAAGGAAAGATGATATACAGTTAATTTGGAGGTTTTGCTCTCTTAAGACGTGGCAGTGACCACTGGCCAAAGTGATGATAAAAGGCAGTTATGCAACATACGTGAAAGCAAGCAGTTTGGTGGCTATTAAAGTGATAACTTAAATGGAGTCTCCATATCAAGGAGCGGCTTAACCGTGAATGCCAATAGCAGGGGGACAACAGTATAGAAGAACCACAGGTAGTACTTGACTTACAACCATGATGGTCATAAGTCATGATGATTATAAAATGGGTCATCATGTGACCAACCTAATTTTACAAACTTGTTTGCACTGGTCATTAAGCAAATCACTATGCTTTAAGTGAATTGGCGCTCGTTAAGAGAACCCATTGTTTGCTATAGGGTGTTTTAGCTGAAAATCAGAAGTAAATACTGGGTTTTGGCAAAAATTGTAAATTGTCATGTGACTGCAGTCATAATTGGAAAGGCAGGTTGGTTACTGAACACTCGATATGCAGTCACATGACCACCTGGGAGGGGAGATTCTATCTATATCTATCTATCTATCTATCTATCTATCTATCTATCATGAATCTATCATCTATATATCATCTATCTCTATATCATCTATCTATCATCAAACTAGCATCAATCAGTCTATCATCTATATATCTATCATCTATATATCATCAATCAGTCTATCTCTATATCATCAATTAGTCTGTTGGTCTATCTATCAGTCTGTCGGTCTATCACCAATCTATCATCAATTAGTCAATATATCTATCTATCTATCTATCTATCTATCTATCTATCTATCTATCTATCATCTGATCTCTACCAACTATCTTTCTCTCTGTCCCTCTGTTTTGTTGTCTGTCTGTCTGTCTGTCTGTCTGTCTGTCTATCTATTTGTCTGTCTGTCTGTCTGTCTGTCTATCTATCTGTTGCTGCCCATCTTGTGGTTCAGGCAACTCTGAGCAGAAGTTTGAAATCAGATCCTAGGTTTCAAACCTTTATGGGGTCAGTCATTTATTGAATGGTCATAAACTGAAGACTACCTGTATTGTGTTTATATTGTTGGGAATGATGATACGTAGACAGGAAGGACCCCCCTAGTCTTATGCGCTATAAAGGGGTGCTTCCATGCTTGCCTAGTTTTCCAGACATCTTGTGTGCGGATACAAAGAATATCAAGACATTGAATCCATCATCATTTCAGCAAGGAGGAAAAACGGAGAGGTTTCGTGCATTGAAATTTGGCTCCTGGAGCCTGCAATGTTTTTGTTTTCTTCCACCATTTACCATTTACAAGTGAGAAGTAATCCCTTGAAGTGGCACAAGTGTTTGTTTCTGGCCTTGACAGTTTTGGAACACTTCCCTATGCAAGGAAAATGTTGGAACCACATATTTTTTTTATGGAAGGCAGTTCTCGTGAAATTGATGGGCTTTGCTTTGCTTGGGTGGAGTTGGCACAAAGAATGGGGAAAAAAATAACTGGATGCCAGTCACTCATGCCCGTTTTATTTTGGTCTGCTCAGATTTCCATTTGACAGAATTTTACTCCCGCTGAATAGAGTTCTCACTGTCCACTTTTCTATGCCTCCTTGATCTATTTCTCTTCTTTTCTTGTTCTGCTAATGCAGAGGTCTCCAAACTTGGCAAGTTTAAGACTTGTGGTCTTCAACTCCCAGAATTCCTTCTCCAGTCATGTTAGCTCAGGAATTCTGGGAGTTGAAATCCACAAGTCTTAAACTTGCCAAGTTTGAAGACCCTTATTCTATACTGTTATTCCCCTGCAATTGGCATTTAGGGTTAAACAGCTCCTTGATATGGAGACCCCATTTAAGTTATCACTTAAATAGCTACCAAACTGCTTACTTTCACATATGTTGCACAACTGCCTTTTATCATCACTTTGGCCAGTGGACATTGCCTCATCTTAAGAGAGCAAAACCTCCAAATTAACTGTATATCATCTTTCCTTTACATCTAGCTATGAATTCTGTGAGCTAAGTTGCCAAGTTTGGAGACCTCTGTGCTAATGGAAAGTTTTTATACCTCTCTTTTGTGAGTAAACGGGGCCGTTTTGACTACGTGAATACTGTACTTGCAGAAGGAGTTGTATTATTGACAATTGAGATGGATGCCGGAATACGTGACATAATTTTTCGGTGTCCCTGTTAAGTTGCCCAAAATTAACCTTCTCTGGCAAAAGGTGTTTTCCAAATTTGTAGGATTGTGTCCCCCTTAATTTCCAGACAACAGTTGGCTAAGGATTACAAGAGTTGATGTCCAGCCCATTGGCTTAGAGTATCACATTACTATTCCTCATTCTTGCCAATTGTTTTATCCAATTGAAATGCTTTTCTGCTTCAGCTCTCAACCCACATTTTGCTGGAACTAGTGAAACAAAAACTGCCAGTGAAGTCAGCTAAGGGGATCCAAATGGGCGACCTTTCCAAAGAGTAGTTTGGAAGTTAAGACTTGATTTTTTCCCCTTCTTTTTGTTCTTCCTTGGGCCTATATTTGGCTGTCAAAGCCTGTTGACAAACAATTTAAAATGTAAATCGAGTTAACACTGCATTTTTAATTAAATACAGTTAATTTGGTTATTTCCCTCCCTTCTCCCACTGGCGCTCTCTCTTTCACTGTCTGTCTCTGTCTCTTTGTGTCTCTCTGTCTCTCTCTCTCCCTCCTCCTCCTCCTCCTCTTCCTCCTCCCTGTCCCTCCTCCTTGTCCCTCCCTCCCCCTCCCTCCCTCCCCCCCTCACACACACAAACACTGCTGCTGCCTCTGCCCCTATCTGGCTTTCATTGTCTCCCCTCCCCCTTCACTAGGCCCTCTGAGGTATCAGATTGGGGGAAACAGAGGTACAAGATTTCCTGTGATCTTCTTTGAGGACAGAGTATTGTAGAAAATGCAAAATACCAGCCCGCTTAGGTTGAGCAACCAGAGAAGACCACATCCTGTGTCAATTTTCGGTGGTCAGTTGTTTTAACTTGCAGGTTCCTCTCGTTTGGCCAAGGTAAAAAGGAAACTTTTGAGTGAAAAGGTGATTGCTGTTAAAAAAAAAAAAAAAAAGGGTAGCAACCAGGCAAAAAATAAAATAAAAAAATAAAAAAGCTTCTATGAATTCCTGCTACGGCTTTAGAAGTGATCACCCTTAAGAGCTTTTCCTCAGCTTATATATTGTATCAACTATTTCCAATTTCAGTAGGCAATGTTGGATCAAGAGAACTAACATTTTACATGCAGGTGTCCTGAATTTACCCTCATTAAGATACCAAGTTAGTCTTTCTTTGCTTCATCTGTCTCATTAATATTGAATACATGCCAATTTCATACTGTATTTGATGCAGGCATTTTCTGCAAATATCTCAACAACAGTCGATGTAGAAATTAGAATTACCCCTCGTTCTGGAGGAAGCAGCTGCTATATGTATAAAAATAATTGGCATTTTTGGGTAGCATGTGATCTGGTTTTCTTCGTTTCCTCAACTGCTTTTTAAGAAACCTCAGTTAAGATAAAACATTATGCAGATTCTCTTTATTTCTTTGTCAAAAGAGAATGGAGCTCAGCTAAACATGGAAATTAAAAGTGTGCAAAGATAGAGATTAATATTTCCCATCATACTATATATAGGTGGTCCTCGACTTACAACCGCAATTGGAATTAAAATCCTTGTTGCTAAATGAGGTGGTTGTTTAGTGAGTGGCACCCAATTTTCCAACCTTGTTTTGTTTTGGCCATTAAGTGAATCACATGGTTGTTAAGCGAGCATGGCTTTCCCTATTGGCTTTGCTTTTTGAAATATTGCAAAGGGTAATCATGTGACCCCAGGATGCAGCAACTGTCATAAATACATAGAGGTTAGCAAGCACCCAAATTTGGATTATGTGGATGCTGCAAAGGTGATGTGTGAGGACTGGTCATAAGTACAAGGACCTGGCTTCTTTTAGCACTTTCGTAGATTCAAATAGTCTTTTAAGTCCAAGATCTGTATCTGCAGGTGTTGAAATACACAAAGCATTGAAGATAGTTTTAATTATCCACAACTAGAATAGAATAAGGACAAGAATCTTACAGTGGCCCATTTGGAAAACTCAGAGTGTATGGTGGGTGGATGCTCTTATGAAATGGCTGCCCTAGGAGACTTGCCTTTTCGCAAAATGGCTGCCTCACAAGATGTGTAGTATGCAGACTAAACCCACCTTTTTGCCAAGCTAAAAGGAACTTTGTGGGACCAGTGGCATTGCTGCCAATAAATACAATACTAGAGATTGGAATTTCATTCTGAAACATCCCAGCTTACCTGTTTCCATCTACCTGTTTGTCAGTTTATCTAATGCAGTGTTTCTCAACCTTGGCTACTTGAAGGATGTGTGGAGATTGTCTAAGAGAATATCTGGGAATTGAAATCCATGCATCTTCAAGCTGCCAAAGTTGAGAAACGCTGATCTAATGCATATTAAACAGGAGAGTCAAGTTGACATGACATGACTCCTAGCTTGGAAGCTTTCCTGCAGTAGGATACAGTCTTGAAAGGACATTGCGTTGTAATTAAAAGTGTTTAGAAAACTGGTTTCAGAGATATAAAGATGTGAAAATTGCATTTTGTTGTTTATTTGTGCTTGTGTAAACACCCAGCCTCTCTTATTTGTACGTCCTCCATGCTCTAGGGAGAGTTTGAGCAAGTTTAAACAAGACTATATTCAGATGTTTCTCAATATATTTCTTAAGAAGATTCACTAGTTCAGAGGAATTAAGAAATTCCTCTGAACTATAATAGAATAGGATTTTAGGGTTATGAGATTTCTTTGTGGGCATTGGTGAAGTGGTCCCTATTTGCTTAACTTCCACGAGTAGTTGCCTTCTTAAATTAACTGGTTTTATGGGTTTACATTGCACAAAGTATAATATCAACAGGAACATCTGCCCTGGTGGCCTAATTGTTGGCACAATGGGTTTATTGCAGAGAAGTATCGTAATTCCATCTTGGAACCAACCAACATGCAACTCTATTATTTATTTTATATCGGAATTAAATTTCATAGGGCTGTCTGCTTTTTGTTTTCTCTCTGTAACCAGAAGGAGACACTTGGATGGTACTTTGCCAACATCCACCACTCACTGTTATGGAATAGGAGCGGATGCCTTTCTCAACAGGCTCCTCTCGAAACCTTGCTCAGATGCACAACTGCAGACCCAGTCATAGGCAGTATAGTTAGTCTTCGAATTACGACCACAATTGAGTCTAATATTTCTGTTGCTAAGCGAGAGAGAGTTGTGGCGAATTTTGCCCCATTGTGCAACCTTTCTTGCCACATAAAATAGGAATACAAAATACGTCATAAGTATTAACCAGTTGCCAAGTGTCCAAATTTTAATCACGTGACCAAGGGACACTGCAACGGTCATAAGTGTGAAAAATTGGACATGAAATCCCTTTTTTCAGTGATGTTGTAGCTTCAAATGATCACTAAATGCCAGAGTAATACCTGTAATACCAACAATGAGTGCCCTGAGCAATAGGCATGCTGCAAATGTAAGAAATTATTTCTTTTAAAACATTTTCTTTCTATGTCTGTGGAGATTCTCAGTCATCCAGGTCACGGTTGTCCCAAAGGTGCTTTTTCAAGAGGCGACTGGACTTTCTGGTTTTTCTTTGAAGACGTTTCTCTTCTCATCCAAGAAGCTTCTTCAGCTCTGACTTCTATTCCTCACTTATTCTCCCTCGAGCCGCTCGGAGCATCCAGAGACTGGGATGTGCTTCCGAGTCCTCTTCTTGCAGGCTGAGCTTTAGATGAGGAAACGCTCCGCCCCCTCACGTGACATCGCGGAGCGCCTCCCCAGTCTTTTGCTCAGCCTCGAAGAGTCAGGCTGTGTGTTAGAGAGCTCCTTGGCTGATCGCAGATTTCCTTCCTATTTCACTTTCTGATAAGGTTTGCCTTCTTTCTCCTCCTGCGCAAAGGGTCTGGACTTAAGGGAAAATTTTCCCTCGTCCCTGAGGCGAAGCTGCGGGCTCGCAGCGCGTTTAGCGCTACCCCCCATCCTTATCAGATCGCATCGCTGCCTCCGCGTTGCCTCGTGGCACGCGTTGTTTTCCTTTCATTTACTGCTGGATTCCCCCCACCCCAAACGCCGACCGGGAGGGTTATTGCCCCTAAGGCCCTAGGCGTGCCGAGCTGACCGGCAAAGCCCTCCTTTTCCGTCCCGAAGGCGTCCCGACGGTTCAGCTCGCGGTCGCCATTTTGGCTCCGCCTCGTGGTCGGGCGCCTTTTTCTGGTTCAAGCTGCGGTGAATTAGAGCCCCAGGCCTTGGGTCAAAGCTTTGCTGCCCATTTCTTTCTACCTGGCTCGCTCTTTTATCTTAGTTGGCCTCCCGCAGTCCGTTTGGGCGAGTTGCAGCCCCCCTCCGGTTTTGTTTTCCCTTGTCTGGAGGCCTGCTGCCAGAGGCCTCTCTTCTACATAGGCCTCAGGCGTTTATTTGACTGATCCGGCCTGTACTGAGATACCCAGTTACTGCTACTGTTCGAGAATAAAAGGAATATATTTGCAAAATAATAATAATAATAATTTCTGTTTTTTTGTACAGTAATAATTTTTTTTTCATAGATATATAGACATTTACGGATAACCTGTATATATATTGCGTACAAAAAAAAAAAAAAAAGAAAAAGATAAAAAGAACAAACAAAAAGAAATCAAAGGAATTACAAATAGAGTATCTATTTTTTCCTGTACATACTATATTATTCAGATACCTCACTGTTATCTCTGTACACTACAAATTCCAAAAGGGGAGAGGGCCAGCTTCACCTTCACCCGGCCTCATCCAGGCCTATTCTGGGCGAGCCAACCGCCTTTGCTAGTATTGTTACCTAACATGGCAGACGACAATCCATCTAAACGTCCTTCTTTGAAGGCTAAAGCAAAGTCCCACTACTTGCGCAGGCAGGACAAGGAACCTAAGGGCTCCAGACAGGACAAGGAACCTTCCAAGGCCGCACAACGTGCGCCTTGAGGCGCCACAAGCGTTAGAAAAAGAGTTCGACCGGCGTTCAAGGGAGTCCCGCTCGGAGACGCCTATACCTCCTCCTCCAACCCCTTCTACCTCTGCTCTACCTCTCCCCTCAGACCCTTCTTCCCTACCTAGGCGCAGTTCGCTTCAGGGTCTTCCGACCCCCGGACCTCCGACCAGACGGACCCCCGAAGCCACCTTTACACCCACAGCCGCTGGTCTGCGCCAGGATGAACCCTCTACCTCCGAGGTTCCACCTCACATCAAGGCTTGGATGGAATCAGCCATCCGCCAGGGCATAGCAGAGGCACTACAACACGTGTCCAGATCAGGTTTCTCTCCGCGAGCCTCTGAACACGATTCGTTATCACTCAGATCCCTTCCACAACCGGTCCCCCCAACTGATCAGGTACTCTCTCAGAGGGATAGCCCTCCACCAGTTGGGGCCCAGATGGAGGAGGAAGGGGACTTTGGGGATTTCAGGGAGGAGGAAGAGGATTCCCGGATGGGATCCTCCCGCTATAGTGAACCCCTCTTAGAGGCTGACATCATGGAGGGGGAGATGTCGGAGGACGAGGGTCCTTCCCCCGACCAACCCACCTTTGGGGGGCTGTTCAAACCACATATGTTCAAGTCCCTCCTCCTTAAGGCCAAGAATGTATCTGGCCTTCTTCCCCAGTCCCCTGCTGAACCCCCCCCAGTCCAAGAGGGCCCAGAAGACTCCATTTTCACCCAACCAGTGGTGGAAGCCGAGGTCATCCCATCCCCTCCCATCTTCGTAGATCTGGTTGCAAAGCAACTTACCTCCTCAGGGACACCTCCTGCTCCATCTAGCCAAGACAAGAGATTCTTCAATCTCGATGCGGCTCTGTCTAACCTTCTGAATATCCCGGAGGTTGATGACCCCATTGTGGGTCTAGCTTCTTCCTCTACCCCTAGTGAGGCCCTAGAGGCCTTAAAGCCTGAGGACAGGCGGGCGGAGCTGGCGCTGCGTAGGGCCCACCTATCTGACGCCTGGGCCATTAAATAGGCTACGGCCGCCTCATTTTCACCAGGTCTTCCATCCGCTGGCTACGTCAGCTCAAGGACCACATCCCTGCTTCCAATCTGAGAGCTCACCAGGATATAGCGAAGTTAGTGGCTGCAGCCGAGTTCTCGGCTGGCGCCACTTACCAGTCGGTAAAATTTTCTTCCAGAGCCATCACGTCGCACGTTTCGGCTCGCCGCATGCTATGGCTCAAACACTGGCAGGCGGACGTAAAGAATAAGGTCAAGCTGGCCACTGCTCCCATTACGGAGACAAACTGTTTGGCCCAGCTTTGGAACCACTGCTGGTCGAGGGCGCAGTAAGAGAAAGTATTTGCCCTCCCTTTTTCGAAGATCGGAGACCAGGGGCCCCCAGCCCTTTCGGAGGAGCTTCCCCCGCCCCTTCTACCAACCCCCTTCCCGCCCAGATACCCTAGACCTCCTTCCTTCCGGTCCCAGGACCGCTCGGACCCGGGTGATAGAACCAGACGCGGTGGCGGCTACAAGAGACCATTCCGGGGATCGGGAGGAAGGCCCTACCGTAGAAGGTAGATCCTCTTCCTCCCTCCCCATTGGCGGCCGCCTCAGCCACTTCGCCGCTCAATGGGACATATCCACCTCCGATGCATGGGTTAGGGACACAATCAGGTTTGGTCTCGCCCTGGAGTTCAGGTCCGCCCCCTGATTGTTTTATCCCATCCCCTCCTCAAGGGATCCCTCCAAGCGGGCTCTAATGGATGCAGCCATCCATCATCTTCTTGACATCCAGGCCATTCAACCTGTCCCTCCGGCCCAGAAGGGAAAGGGTTTTTACTCCCATCTCTTTGTGGTGCCCAAACACTCTGGGGTTGGAGAGCCATCCTAGACTTGAAACGGCTCAACCGTCACCTCATCCAGCGTAGATTCAAGATGCACACCTTGCAATCAATTCTCTTAGGCACCAGGCGGGAGACTGGTTATCTTCCATAGATCTGTCGGAGGCATACCTCCACATTCCAATCAGGCCCTCCCATTACAAATTCCTCAGGTTCTGCCATAATAACCTTCATTATCAATACGTGGCCCTACCCTTCGGTCTGGCTTCGGCCCCCGGACCTTCACCAAGGTCCTGGCGGCCCTGGCGGCCCATCTCAGGACCGTTCCCGTCCGCCTCCACTGCTACTTGGACGATATTCTTATTCTCTCCCCGTCCAAATCCCAGGCAGTCAGGGATACCAGGGTCACCCTCTCCGCCTTACGGGCACACGGTTTTCTAGTCAATTGGCAAAAGAGCCAACTTACCCCTTCTACTCGAATTAACCACTTGGGGGCCATAATTGATTCGGTGTCACAGAGAGTTTTCCTCTCTCCGGAGAGGTTCCTTAGCATTCAAGCCCTGGTCAATCAGATCAGGCGTTCAAGGAGGGTGGCCTTGTTGGACCTCTCTAAATTGTTGGGCAAAATGGTATCATGCATCTCCATTATTCCCTGGGCTCGTCTACACAGCAGATCCCTCCAATGGTTCCTGCTCCCGTTCCAACGATCCGGAAGAAGCAACTCGAGGGTCAAGGTCAGGGTCCCTCCAAAGGTCCTCACGTCTCTTCTCTGGTGGACCAATCCCGCCATCAACAGAGGCCACCTATTCGCGGAACCTCAACGACTCACCGTCACTACGGACGCAAGCCTATCTGGTTGGGGCGCTCATCTCGACTCGATCTCTGCACAGGGCAAATGGTCGCTGACCGAGCAGGGGTGCAGCATCAATTGGCTAGAGCTTCACGCCGTCCTTCTGGCCCTGCGCAGCTTTCCTCAGATCCGCAATCATCACGTTCTCGTGCTCACGGACAACGTCACGGCCAAGGCCCATATCAACAAGCAAGGGGGCACCCAGTCCATCCAGCTAATGAGGAAGCCGGCGCCTTTGCCGCTGGGCAGAATCCAACCTCCTATCTTTAAAAGCCGAACACATCTCCGGAGTAGACAATACTCAGGCGGACTGGCTGAGCAGGGCCACGGTGGACCAGGCGGAATGGCGTCTCCATCCATCCCTTTTCGAGGAAGCGTCCAGAATATTCGGCCTTCCGGTGGTGGACCTCTTCGCTTCCCGACCAACACTCAGCTTCCACGGTTCTTCTCCCGGTATCCGTCTCACAGGTCGGAGAATCACAACGCTCTGCGTTGCCCATGGCCCCCAGGGCTCCTATATGCCTTCCCTCCGCTCCCGTTAGTTCCCAGAGTAGTTCAAAAACTCATTCAGGAGAGGGCAGAACTTCTCCTGGTGGCTCCCTATTGGCCCAGGCGACCGTGGTTTGCGGATCTCCGCATCTTATCAGTAGCGCCCCCATGGAGGATCCCCCCGGACAAGGTCTCCCTCTCTCAGGGGCCCCTTCTGCATCCGGAGCCTCAATGGCTCCAGTTAGCCGTCTGGAGGTTGAGCGGATCCGTCTGACTTCTGAGAATCTTTCAACTCAAGTCATCGACACTATTTTGGCCGCCAGGCGCCCTTCCACCACACGAATTTATGATGCCACTTGGAAAGGGTTCTGCAAGTGGTGTAGCGGGTCTCAGGTTAATCCCCTCTCTCCCTCGGTGGCACAGATCCTGGAATTTCTTCAGGAGGGTCTTCGCAAGGGGCTCGCACCTAACACCCTGAGACGGCAAGTTTCTGCTCTCTCAACCGTGGTCTCCTGTGATAACTACGGTTCCCTTTCTCACCACCCCAGGGTTAGATCTTTCCTTAGGGCGCCACCAACCTGTGCCCTCCTACCGTTCACAGGTTCCCCACATGGGACCTCAACAAGGTCCTCGTTTCTCTTACACGTCCCCGTTCGAGCCTTTGAGGGAGTCATCCCTGCAGTTTCTCACCTTCAAGGTAGTTTTTCTAGTAGCTATTACTTCTGCTCGTCGAGTTTCGGAATTAGCAGCTCTGTCAGTCAGGAGCGATCTATGCGTGTTCCACGCAGACCGGGTGGTCCTTCGTCCCGACCCTACCTTTCTACCCAAAGTTAACTCTCCCTTCCATAGGTCACAGGAACTGATTTTACCAAATTTCTGCCCCAGGCCCTCCAGGGCAGGGAGGTCCTCTGGCACACCCTAGATGTTAGAAGGGCCTTGCGTATTTATATTAAGCGCACTCATTCCATGCGAAGGTCGGAATCCCTCTTCCTATCCTTTCAACCCAGGTCAATGGGGCTTAAGGTTTCCCCTTCCACCATCAGTCGCTGGATCAGGGCTACTATTGCGAGGTGCTACCTTTCCCATTCTCTGCCCGCTCCGGGTGGGATAACCGCCCATTCCACCAGAAGTGCAGCCACCTCGGCGGCCTGGGCCACACAAGCCCCCATCGCTGACATTTGTCGGGCAGCCACCTGGTCCTCTCCGTCCCCGTTTATCAGACATTATAAAATAGATACGTACGCCTCAGCGGAGGCCTCTTTGGCCGACGGGTCTTACAGAGGGTCATCAGTGATCCGGAGGGGCCTTGGGCCAGACGGAGTCCCACCCGTAGGACAGCCCAGCTTTGGTATGTCCCAGTCTCTGGATGCTCCGAGCGGCTCGAGGGAGAATGGGCGTTGGTTCTTACCTGATACGCCCCTTCTCGGCGAGCCGCAAGGAGCATCCAGCCCCACCCTAATTTCTCCGTCTGGTGGGGCTCTTTCTTCAGCCAAGGAGCCAATAGTAGATTAGAAAGAATCAATAACCTCTCTTCTCGTTATCGCAAAAACTGGGGAGGCGCTCCGCGATGTCACGTGAGGGGGCGGAGCGTTTCCTCATCTAAAGCTCAGCCTGCAAGAAGAGGACTCGGAAGCACATCCCAGTCTCTGGATGCTCCTTGCGGCTCGCCGAGAAGGGGCGTATCAGGTAAGAACCAACGCCCATTCTGTCAGAGCTGAAGAAGCTTCTTGGATGAGAAACATCTTCAAAGAAAAAACAGAAAGTCCTGTTGCCTCTTGAAAAAGCACCTTCAGGACATTTTCCTTCTAGATTTATTTCGAAAGCCTTGATTTCTGGTGACCTCATGAACATGTCTTCGTTTTCCTAGTGGCAGTGTCGAAGTGATTCGGCGCTGCAGTCTTCTAGTGGTCTCCCCTCCCAAGGACAAACCGAGACAACCTTGCCTAAGTCCAGACAAGATTTCCCAACTTCTTTTTAAGGAAAGAAAAGGAAAGAAAGAAATGAAAACCTCTGTGCCTTTTGGCCTCTCTCTTGAATCTGCACAGCCTTGATTCTGAATCACCTCAGCAGTTCCAAGTTTTAAGCTGACACTTGTGTAGGAGATAAAATGATTGTGTAGTGATGTTTACACATTGGAAAGCTCTGGGGGTAGAATTCAGCTGGGTCTTTTAAACCATGTTCTTGCAGCTTATGATCAGCTCCACTGTCTATCATCTGTTCTAATTGCAGGGAAAGATCAGATAGTGTGGGGGCAGAGATGAGAGATGGGTTGCCATGAAAAAAATAACCAGAAATAGCTTTCTGATGTGTAAGTCATCCTAGGGACAGGGTTGTACTGTAGTATGTTTGCCCCAAATACTAGTAAGCCTTGACTTAACAACTACAATTGATCATAACATTTCTGTGGCTGAGCAATTCAGTTTGTTAAGTGAAGCAGTGTAGAGTTTCCTGGCTAAGCAGGGGGTTGGACTAGAAGACCTCCACAGTCCCTTCCCATATTCTATTCTTATTCTATTTTCATTTTTATGACCTGTCTTGCCACAGTTTGTTATGTCGATCACTAAAGAAGGTTGCAAAAGGTGATCATGTGACCCTGGGACATGGCCATCATCATAAATGCATGCCCTTTATCAGGTGCCCAAAATTTTGATCATATGACCACAGGAATGACGCAACGGTCATAAGTGTGAAAAATGATGATAGGTCTTTTTTTTTCCAGAGCTGTTGTAACTTCTGTCGCTAAAGAAATGGTAGTAAGTTGAGGAGTACTTGTAACTTAATTAATTGGAGAGTAAATGCATTTCACCAAGAACAATAAACATTGTCTGGAAAATAAAAATCCCTAGAAATGGATATAATAGCACCAGGAAACATGGATTTAGGAGAGTTGAAAAGCAATTATCAGTGTTGTCTAGAGCAGGGGTCTCCAATCTTGGCAACTTTAAGCCTGAAGGACTTCAACTCCCAGAATTCCCCAGACAGCCATGCTGGTTGGGGAATTCTGGGAGTTGAAGTCCACATATCTGAAAGTTGTCAAATTTGAGAAATAATAGTCTATTCTAGAGTATTCATTCCAAGCACAGTACAGTGATATGGGGAGTTCGTCAAGCTTCTTTGTTCGTGGTTTCCACTATATATCAATGCATATGGAAAATAATCCCCTTACCTTTCTTATTATTTATCTGTTTACTCATCTTCTTCCGTAAAGACTCTTCATATGTCTGAAAAATGCTAGTCTTGTTTATAAAACTTGCACAACCAGATATATATCTTCATGCGTTGCATAGTTTTATTGGATCTTCCAATCATAAATAAACATAAATCATGCCGGCCAAATATTACTTTAGAGTTGGCATTCCTCCTCCTCCTCCTCCTCCATCATCATTTTAAAAAGAATCCTTAATATCAAATCAATCAGAAAGGTACTTCTATTACTGTTTTTTATTTTAGATTTTTTTTTATCCTGTCTTTGTTATTTTTATGAATAACTCAAGGCAGTGAATGGACCTAATACTTCTTCCTCATATTTTCTTCACAACAACAATCCTGTGAGGTAGGTTAAATGACTGGACCAAAGTTGGTTTTATATCACAACTTTTGTCACATCCTGGACATAAATTGTTTCAACTTCTACCCTCAAAACGATGCTATAGGGCACTGTACACCAGAACAACTAGACATAAGGACAGTTTTTTCCCTGAATGCCATCACTCTGCTAAACAACTAACTCTCACAACACTGTCAAACTATTTACTAAGACTGTATTACTATTATTCCTGTCACCCTTCCTATTTCCTATTCCCTCCCACTTATGACTATAACCATGTTGCTTGTATGTTTACAATTTATATTGTTTTGTTTGTTTTCCTACTATGTTTTGATAGTTTATTTGTAACCTATGTATGATTTGATTGCTTATTAGTAACCTATGACTATCACTATGTGTTATGATTCTTGATGAATGTATTTTATTTTTTTCTGATGTATATATGAGAGCATATGCACTGAAGACAAATTTCTTGTGTGTCCAATCACACTTGGCCAATAAAGAATTCTATTCTATTCTATTATGCCTAAGGTGGGACTAGAACTCACTGTCTTCTGGTGATTGGCCCAAAGTCACCCAGTTGACTTTCATGCCTAAGGTGGGACTAGAACTCACAGTCTACTTTGGTTGGCTCAAAGTCATCAAGTTGGTTTTCCTGCCTAAGGCAGTGTTAGAACTCACCGTCTCCTGGTTTCTAACCCTGGTGCCTTAACCATTAGATTAAACCGGCTTTTATCTTACTATGACATGTAGTTTGAGTATTAATTGGTTAGGTTTGCCCTAAATATTTTTATCCATTTTTTTCCTGAACATGCTACATATGTTAATGGTGTATTGTGAATATGTTATGGCTTCAAAACCCACAGTCAATTTGGTGAGGTACAAATGGCCTGAATAAAAAAACGATGCCGGCGATCCCAGATTTAAAAACATTCCATTCAAGGGACTTCCTGTTCTGATATCTGCTTCTACATGCAAACCTTAATAAACAGCTTATATGTAAATACAGTGTGGCTTAAATCCCATCTAGGAACAATGATGGCCAGTCTCATTCCTGAGTTGTTTCTTCAACGGAGTTGGGACAATTCCAGCAAAGGGCTGATGCTTTGGCTACTGGCTTCTTAATTTAGAAAGAACACCATTGTGTGTCTGTTCTGAATCCAAAACGAAACTTGAACTGAAGGATGAAATCAAATCATTTCCCCTTCAAATATTGTAAAGCCTTGCAGGCACATGACGATGGGAGCGTAGAGGCAGGAGAGAAAAAAAACAGAGCTGTGTATTTCATCAAAAAAAGAAAAAAAGTATTGCAGGCTATTTACAAGAATTCTTATCTTGTGTTTGAAGTTGTTTTGCCTTTGGTCCCTTGTTCGTCTTGATCAAAGATCTCCAAACTTAGCAACTTTAAGACTTGTGGACTTCAAGTTAAGTGTTAGGCAACTTAACAGAGACACCAAAAAATTCAGTCGCGTATTCCGGCATCCATCATCTCAATTGCCAATAATAGAACTCCTCCTGCAAGTACAGTATGCAAGTAGTCAAAATGGCCCCATTTACTCACAAAAGGGAGGCATAAAAATTTTCTATTAGCACAGAGGTCCCCAAACTTGGCAATTTTAAGACTTGTGGACTTCAACAGTTGAAGTCCACAAGTCTTAAAGTTGCCAAGTTTGGGGACCCCTGATCTTGATTGAAGTAATTCTTCCTAATGCTTATTTATAGAATATGCTCCAAGATGCAGTGAGGTCTTTGCCACCAGTATACCTATTTTACTAGACAATGCATGTAGCCCTCAAACCTACGGCCACGATGTGAGTCCAACATTTGTGTTGCAATGTAAGAAAATTGTTAAGTGAGTTTTGCCCCATTTGACGGCTTTTCTTGCCACATTTGGTAAGTGAATCAATCTAGTTGTAACATGGTTGTTAAGTGGATCTGGTTTCTCCATCGATTTTGCTTTCTCAGAAGGTTACAAAAGATGACTCCAGGGCACTGCAACCGTCATAAACGTAAGTCGGTTGAAGTTAAAAGTAAATCATGTGATTTTAAATCAAATGACCATGGGGATGCTGCAATGGTTGTAAGTGTGAAAAACTGTCACAGGTCACTTTTTTCAATGCCATTGTAACTTTGAACGGTCACTAAACAAAGTGTTGTAAGTTGAGGACTATCTGTAATGTCAGGGCTTTTATTGTATAGATAGTCCTTGACTTATGACCACAACTGAGCCCCAAAGTTCCATTGCTAACTGATTCCATTGTTAATTTTGTCCCATTTTACAACCTTTCTTTGCCATAATTGTTAAGTTAGTAACACGGTTGTTAAGTGAATGTGGCTTCCCCATGGACTTTGTTGTGAGAAGGTCACAAACTGTGATCATGTGCCATTGCAACTGTCATAAGAAAGTTGCCAAGCATCTAAAGTGTAAGTGTGAAAAATCGTAAGTGTGAAAAATCATCAGTCACTTTTTTCAGTGCCATTGTAGCTTCAAATGGTCACTAAATAGCAATAGCAATAGCACTTAGACTTATATACCGCTTCACAGTGCTTTACAGCTCTGTCTAAGCGGTTTACAGAGTCAGCCTATTGGCCCTAACAATCTGGGTCCGCATTTTACTGATCTCAGAAGGATGGAAGGCTGAGTCAACCTTGAGGTGGTCAGGATCGAACTGCTGGCAGTGGGCAGAGTCAGCCTGCAATAATACATTCTAACCACTGTGCCACTATGGCTTGCTTGCTTCCTTCCTTCCTTCCTTCCTTCCTTCCTTCCTTCCTTCCTTCCTTCCTTACTTCCTTAGCAATAGCACTTAGACTTATATACCGTTTTATAGTGCATTACAGTCCTCTCTAAGCGGCTTACAGAGTCAGCCTCGGAAAAATGGAAGGCTGAGTCAACCTTGAGCCTGGCGAGAATTGAACTGCTGGCGGTGGGCAGAATTAGCCTGCAATACTGCAATCTAACCACTGCACCACCATGGCTCCTAAATAACTCTACAGATACAAACAATAGACTTATATACCGCTTCCCAGTGCTCTACAGCTCTCTCTAAGCAGTTTACAGAGTTAGCCTATTGCCCCCAACAGTCTGGGTCCTCATTTTACCCACCTCGGAAGGATGGAAGGATGGGTCAACCTGGAGCCTGCTGGGATTTGATCTGCCAAATTGCAGGCAGCTGACTGTCAGTACTGTACTCTGACCACTGCGCCACCAAGGCTCTTGTAAGTCGAGGACTATCTGTAGTATGCTACAATGTCCAACTTAAGAAGCAATCTAAAACGAACCCTGTCCAGCCAGTGAGAATTTGATTGTAGTTTTTTAGCTTGCTCATTATATTGATAGTAAGCAAGGAGGTTCAGATAATTCTTGACTTACAACAGGATTGTCAAACTCGACTTCATTGAGGGCCGCATCTGGGTTGTGTTTAACTTTGGAGGGGGGACATGGCCAGAGTGGGCGTGGCCAGCTGACATCACTCGTGTCAGGGGCACCTTTGGTGGCCTGAGCATTCCGCCAGTGAAAACGGGGCCCCCCAAGCTCCATTTCCGACTGCAACGGCCTCCTACAACCCTCTGCCAGCGAAAACGGAGCCCAGGAAGGTCGCACACAGCCCCCGCGAGCTCCGTTTTCAGCTGCAATGGCCTCCATTTTCGCTGCCAGAGGCACGGCAGGCCGGTCCTTTTCTGTTTCCAGGGTGGCCCTGCAGGCCAGATCTAAGCACCCCACGGGTCAGATGTGACCCCAGGGCCTTGAGTTTGACACCCCTGACTTACAACCATTTGTTTAGTGACCATTCTAAGTTACAAGAGTACCAAAAAGAAGTGTCTTATGACTAGTTTTTACATGTAATAATCATTGTATTCTCTCCATGGTCACGTGATCAAAATTCAGGCACTTGGCAACAGGCATGTACTTATGACAGTTGCACTGTCCCAGGGTCACGTGATCACAGTTTGTAACCTTCCCAGCTGGCTTTCAACAAGCAAAATCAGTGGGTGAAGCCAGATTCACTTAACTCTGAGTAAGAATCCAGGAAACGCCAGCTACTAAATGACCATATCAGCAGAGGAGAAATACATATTTAAAAATCATTTTCTACAGCTGCCAAATATCTCTTCTGAATTGTTATGGAATAAATGTTCATTGTTTTAGAGAGTGGGCATATGCGTTCTACATTTTATGTTATGTAATTATTTTCCTAACTTAATTTAAAAATATAATTCCTTAAACACTGAGCGTACCATATGTTTTCTTTTAAACCAAGTCAGCCAGAAAACCTGAAAAGTAAATCCAGCAGGACTAAAGATTATTTCCTCTTTGAAAACTAGCTGGAATTCTTCTTTAGAAAACTTGCTCTTTTTTCCACCTGTTATGGATCAAAATCGAGATCGTACGCTCCAACGGCGTGCTTTAACTTAAATTCTTTTTAAAAGGTAATGTCTACTGGGGCATGACTTTGCTAGGCTGGCTTTGTTTACACAGCACACATTAAAATAAAATAACTACAGGTAGTCCTTAATAATGGAGCCTTGAATTTCTATTGTTAAGTCCTTTTTTATATATATATATATATTTTTAACAACAAACAAAAACACAAAACATAACACATAAAACAACAAATAAAACCTTCTTTCAATTATACAGTGTGTCAGTTGGTACATATATCTTGTGCACAATCTCTGTAGTCTTTTCCTCTTAAATTTACATTCATATTGCATTCATTAACTTTCCATATCATGTTATCACTATACAATCATTAGACCTTAATTTCAATTCCATATTATCCTTTAGAGCATATCTCAATTCTTACTAATTTTTATTCATATCATGCCTTATCCATTGCTAAATCCTGACGGTTAGTCTAGACCAGGAGTGTCAAACTTGATTTCATTGAGGGCTCCATCTGGGTTGTATTTAACCTCTGGAGGGCAGGGTTGGTGTGACCAGCATGACATCACTCATGTTGGGGGCGCCTGTGGTTGCTCAAGTGCTTTGCCAGCAAAAACGGAGCTCAGGGAGGGGGAGGCATGCGCAGCCTTCCTGATGTCAGGATTCCGGCCGTTATCCCCATTTAAATCATGAGTTCCCATCAAGGAACACATCCGTGAATTCAGGAGAATCAGTGGGAAGCTACCCCTTTTGCTGGTTCATTTTTTCAGAACAAGCCTAGACAGGCAAATTAACAAAGGAACCGCCTTTCGGGACATCCCAAACTGACTCTGTGAGTGGTTCCGAGTAGCCATAAAAGTCAACGGCATTACACGCTAGCGACATGAGAAGGCCGCCGGGAACCAGAGATGGAGGGCAACCAGACCAGGGGCCACCAAGCTGATGGGACAATACAGTACCAGGATCTTCCCTTCTCTCAAAGCCCAATTAAATGCTATTGATGTGGGTGGGTAGAGCACATGGCAGCGGCATGCGCAACCCCAGATTCGAAACCAAGGCTGAAACCACCGCCCAGGGCACGACCTGAACAAGGCCCCAGACATGCCACCAACGCATCCCAGAAGGTCCGTCAGGCTGCAGAGCTCCCTCCATCCAGCTGAAGGGGGAAGAACCCGGACAATGATGACCAGTTCCGGGATTTTTATGACAGGAATCCTGACAGCTAGCCGACTCAATAATTAATTGTCACCCTTGACCCTGGTTTTCCCCCACCCCCTGGGTGTATCGTAATTCATATTCTCCAATGGGACACATCCATAGCCCAGAGTCATCAATCATACTCTCCAGTTAGAATTTTGCGGGGCAGAAACTTCGGTCACCTAGTTGCATTTCTTTGAAAACATTTATGGAATGCACTTTCGGTTTGCAAGCTGCCGCACTGCTCCCCCTCCCTTTCTGTTGGCAACTCTAAAAAGACCATAGAAATGCTTTATGAGTTGACATCTGAGCTCCATTTTCACTGGCAGAGGCACCGTGGGCTGGTCCTTCGCTGTTTCCAGGGCCGCCCCGCAGGCCAGATCTAAGTGGCCCCACCAGCCAGATCTGGCCCCTGGCCTTTGGGTTTGATACCCCTGGTTTAGACCACTAGTGCAGGCACCTATGTGTCAAGAGCTGATTTTACAATATTTTTATGGTTGTCATTAAATGAATACCACAGTTGTTAAGTGAGCACCATGGTTGTTAAACGAGTGTTGTGGCCGTTGACCAAATCAGTGTATTCTATGACATATTTTGCCTGAAACCGGCAAAAAACTTAAATTGTGGTCATATGGCTATGTAACATTGCAACTGGCTGTACCTGTGAGCCGGTTTCTAAGCAACCAAAATGCAGTCATGTGATCGCGGGGTATTTGCAGCCATTGGAACTCCGAAACCTTGTCATAAGTAATTTGGAGGGGGGGGGTCATTGTAGCTTAGAATGGACACTAAGTGATCGGTTGATAATTGAGGCTACCTATATTGGTTTGGCTTGGCTGAATGTCCTGTGTGAACCCAAACAAATTAGTATGCAGTGCAGATCAGGTCCTACAGTGGTTTGGTGGATAGGCCCCCAAATATTTGTGGATCTTGAGCACATTTTGGAATTATATTGGTATCTAGTATCCAAATAGGCCATCTAGCACAAATTAATTATGAAATTAAAAATGAACTTTCCAAGTTGAGCTTGGATAATATCCACTCATTCATTCATTCATCAAAATCTTACAGAACTCTACAGATTTTCTTGACAACATTGCGGTTTGCCATTGTGTTCCTCTGGGACTTTTTTGACATCATCATGATCTAGTCTCCAGAAATTTTGTGACGATTTTCCATCTGAATAGCTGGCGTTGACTTAGTTTTAAGGAATCAGTTATAGTGAATCAGATTTTGTATTTCTCCCTCGAGCCGCTCGGAGCATCCAGAGACTGGGATGTGCTTCTGAGTCCTCTTCTTGCAGGCTGAGCTTTAGATGAGGAAACGCTCCGCCCCTCTCGTGGTATTGCGCAGCGTCTCCCCAGTCTTTTGCTCAGCCTCGAAGAGTCAGGCTGTGTTTTCAGAGAGCTCCTTGGCTGATCGTACATTTCTTGCCTATTTCTTGCCTATTCCAACTTCGTCTTCATAAGGTTTGCCTTTCCTTCCTCCTCCTGCGCAAAGGGTCTGGACTTAAGGGAAAAATTTCCCCGTCCCTGGGGCGAAGCTGTGGGCTCGCAGCGCGCATAGCGCGACCCCCCACCCTTATCAGATCGCGTCGCTGCCTCCGCGTTGCCTTTTGGCACGCATTTCTTTTATTGCTGGATTCCCCCCCACCCTAAACGCCGATCGGGAGGGTCATCGCCCCTAGGGCCCTAGGAGCTGAGCTGACCAGCAAGCCCTCCTTTTCCGTCCCGAAGGCGTCCCGACGGTTCAGCTTGCGGCCGCCATTTTGGCTCCGCATCGTGGTCGGGCGCCATTTTCAAATACTTAGCTGCGGTGAATTGGAGCTCCAGGCCTTGGGTTAAAGCTTAGCTGCCCATCTCTTCCACCTGGCCCGCTCCTTTATTACTTGTTGGCCTCCCGCAGCCCGTTTCGGGGCGAAGTTGCAGCCCCCCCCTCCGGTTTTCTTTTTCTTGTCTGGAGGCCTGCTGCCAGAGGCCCTCTCTTCAACTCTAGGCCTCAGGCGTTTATTTGACTGATTGGCCTGTACTGAGATACAGTTCTCCCTGTTACGGTTACTGTTTATATAGATTTCAAAAAAAAAAAAAAAAAAACAAAACACCAAGAGTTCAATTCCTGACAGAGGATTTTAATCCCATTGAAAAATCTGTGGCTCCAATGCATATTATCCTTGATTTGCAGCAGCTTGTTTAGTGACTGTTCAAAGTTACAATGACATTGAAAAAAAAAAAAAAAAAAAAAAAGATATTTTTAAAACCAGGGGCTGTTTAGCTCCTGAAGCTAATGTATGGCATATTGTCACCTAATGTGAAATACAAATACAAAAAAAAAAAAAAAAAAAATTCTTTTTGTACATCAATATTTCTCATAGATATATAGAGGTATACGTAGAACCTGTATATTCACCTGGCATAAAACATAAAAATAAATAAAGGGAGAAGAAAAATTACAAATTAGAGTATATATATTTCTGTTATCTCCGTACATAACAAATTCCAAAAGGGGGAGCGGGCCAGCTTCATCGTCACCCGGCCTCATCCAGGCCTGATCTGGGCGAGCCAACCGCCCTTGCTAGTATTTATTATCTAACATGGCAGACGACAATCCCTCTAAACGTCCTTCCTTGAAGGCTAAGGCAAAGTCCCACTACTTGCGCAGGCAGGACAAGGAACCTAAGGGCTCTAGACAGGACAAGGAACCTTCCAAGGCCTCCCAACGTGACGCCTCAAGGCGCCACAAAGCGTTGGAAAAAGAGTCTGACAGGCGTGCAGGGAGTCCCGCCCGGAGCCGTCAATACTTCCTCCTCCAACCACTTTTACACCCACTGCTGCTGGTCTGCGCCAGGACGAACCCTCTACCTCCGAGGTTCCGCCTCACATCAGGGCTTGGATGGAATCAGCCATCCGCCAGAGCATTGCAGAGGGACTACAACACATGACCAGATCAGTCTTCTCTCCATGAGCCTCCGAGCACGACTCTTTATCCATCAGATCCCTTCCACAACCGGTCCCCCCGGTTGATCAGGTACTCTCTCAGAGGGACAGCCCTCCTCCGGTTGGGGCCCAGGTGGAGGAGGAAGGGGACTTTGGGGATTTCAGGGAAGAGGAAGAGGACTCCCAGATGGGATCCTCCCGCTACAGTGAAACCTTCTTAGAGGCTGACATCATGGAGGGGGAGATGTCGGAGGACGAGGGCACTTCCCCCGACCAATCCACTTTTGGGGGGCTGTTCAAGCCGCACATGTTCAAGTCCCTCCTCCTTAAGGCCAAGTATGTCTCTGGCCTTCTTCCCCAGTCCCCTGCAAACCTTCCCCCCGTCCCAGAGGGCCCGGAGGACTCCATTTTCACCCAACCAGTGGGGGAAGCTGAGGTCATCCCTTCCCCTTCCATCTTCGTGGATCCGGTAGCGAAGCACTCCACAGGGACCCCTCCTACACCCTCTAGCCAAGACAAGAGATTCCTTAATCTCGATTCGGCACTATCTAGCCTTCTGAACATTCCGGAACTTGATGACCCCATTGTGGGTCTGGTTTTCTCCTCTACCCCTTGTGAGGCCCTAGAGGCCTTGAAACCTGATGACATGCGGGCGGAGTTGGCGCTGCGCAGGGCCCACCTATATGACGCCTGGGCCATTAAATCAGCTATGGCCGCTTCCTTTTTCACAAGGTCCTCTATCCGCTGGCTACGTCAGCTCAAGGAACACGTCCCCGCTTCCAATCTCAGAGCACACCAGGACATAGCGAAGTTAGTGGCTGCAGCCGAGTTCTCGGCTGACGCCACTTACCAGTCGGTAAAATTCTCTTCCAGGGCCATCACATCGCACGTCACGGCTCGCCGCATGCTGGCTCAAACACTGGCAGACGGACGTAAAGAATAAGGTCAAGCTGGCCACTGCTCCCACTAAGGGAGATAAACTGTTTGGCCCAGCTTGGAACCACTGTTGGTCGAGGACCGCAGTAAGAGAAAGTATCTACCCCCCTTCCCGCCCAGATACCCTAGACCCCCTTCCTTCCGATCCCAGGACCGCACGGTCCCGGGCGACAGGACCAGACGCGGTGGCAGCTACAAGAGACCCTTTCGGGGATCGGGAGGAAGGCCCTACCGCAGAAGGTGGAGCCTCTTCCTCCCTCCCCATTGGCGGCCGCCTCAGCCACTTCGCTGCCCAATGGGACATATCCACATCCGATGCATGGGTTAGGGACACAATCAGGTTTGGCCTCGCCCTGGAGTTCAGGTCCGCCCCCCTGATTATTTCATCCCATCCCCCTCCTCAAGGGATCCCTCCAAACGTGCACCAATGGATGCAGCCATCCATCATCTTCTTGACATCCAGGCCATTCAACCTGTCCCTCCGAATCAGAGAGAAAAGGGCTTTTACTCCCTTTGGGGTGCCCAAACACTCTGGGGGTTGGAGAGTCATCCTGGACTTGAAACAGCTCAACCGTCACCTTATCCAGCGTAGGTTCAATATGCACTCCTTGCAATCTATTCTTTTAGGCTCCAGGCGGGGAGACTGGTTATCTTCCATAGATCTTTTCGGAGGCATTCCTCCATATTCCAATCAGGCCCTCCCATTACAAATTCCCCAGGTTCTGTCATAATAGCCTTCACTATCAATACGTGGCCCTTCCCTTTGGACTGGCCTCGGCCCCCCGGACCTTCACCAAGGTCCCGGCGGCCCTGGCGGCTCATCTCAGGAGCGTTCCCGTCCGCCTCCACTGCTACTTGGACGTTATCCTTATTCTATCCCCGTCCAAATCCCAGGCAGTCAGGGATACCAGGGTCACCCTCTCCGCCTTATGGGCACACGGGTTTCTAGTCAATTGGCAAAGAGCCAACTTACCCCTTCCACCCGAATCAACCTCTTGGGTGCCATAATTTATTCCGTTTCTCAAAGAGTTTTCCTCTCTCCGGAGAGGTTCCTTAGCATTCAAGCCCTGGTCAAACAAAGCAGGCGTTCAAGGAGGGTGGCCTTGCTGGACTTCTCTGAATTGTTGGGCAAAATGGTGTCACCCATCTCTATTATTCCCTGGGCCCGTCTACACAGTAGATCCCTCCAGTGGCTCCTGCTCCCGTTCCAACGATCCGGAAGAAGCAACTCGAAGGCCAGAATCAGGGTCCCTCCAAGGGTCCTCACGTTTCTTCTCTGGTGGACCAATTCCGCCATCAACAGAGGCCACCTCTTCGCGGAACCTCAATGACTCTCCGTCACTACGGACGCAAGCCTGTCCGGTTGAGGCGCTCATCTCGACTCGCTCTCGGCACAGGGCAAATGGTCGCCGACCGAGCAGAGGTGCAGTATCAATTGGCTAGAGCTTCACGCTGTCCATCTGGCCCTGTGCAGTTTTTCCTCAGATCCGCAAACATCACGTTCTCGTTCTCACGGACAACGTCACGGCCAATGCCCATATCAACAGGCAAGGGGGCACCCAGTCCATTCAGCTAATGAGGGAAGCCGAGCGCCTTTGCCGCTGGGCAGAATCCAACCTCCTATCTCTAAAAGCCAAACACATCTCCGGAGTAGACAATTCTCAGGCGGACTGGCTGAGCAGGGCCACGGTGGACCAGGCAGAATGGCGTCTCCATCCATCCCTATTCGAGGAAGCGTCCAGAATATTCGGCCTTCCGGTGGTGGACCCTTTCGCCTCTCCGTCCAACACTCAGCTTCCACGGTTCTTCTCCCGGTATCCGTCTCACCGGTCGGAGAATCACAACGCCATGCTTTGCCCATGGCCCCCAGGGCTCCTATATGCCTCCCCTCCGCTCCCGTTAGTTCCCAGAGTAATACAGAAACTCATTCAGGAGAGGGCAGACCTTCTCCTGGTGGCTCCCTATTGGCCCAGGCGACCGTGGTTTGCGGACCTCCGCTTTTTATCGGTAACGCCCCATGGAGGATCCCCGGACTGGGTCTCCCTCTCTCAGGGGCCCCTTCTGCATCCGGAGCCTCAATGGCTCCAGTTAGCCGTCTGGAGGTTGAGCGGATCCGCCTGACTAGTGAGAAGCCCTCAGTCAAGTCATCGACACTATTTTGGCCGCCAGGCGACCTTCCACTACACGAATTTATGATGCCACTTGGAAGGGGTTCTGCAGGTGGTGTAGCGGGTCTCAGATTGATCCCCTCTCTCCCTCTGTGGCTCAGATCCTAGAATTCTTCAGGAAGGCCTCCGCAAGGGGCTCGCACCTAACACCCTGAGACTACAATTTTCTGCCCTCTCGACCGTGGTCTCCTGTGATAACTACGGTTCCCTTTCTCATCACCCCCGAATTAGATCTTTCCTTAGGGGCGCCACCAACCTGTGCCCTCCCACTGTTCACAGGTTCCCCACATGGGACCTCAACAAGGTCCTCGTTTCTCTTACTCGCTCCCCGTTCGAGTCTTTGAGGGATTCATCCCTTCAGTTTCTCACCTTTATGGTAGTTTTTTCTAGTAGCCATTACTTCTGCTCGTCGAGTTTCGGAATTAGCAGCTCTGTCAGTCAGGAGCGATCTATGCATGTTCCATGCAGACCGAGTGGTCCTTCGTCCCGACCCCACCTTCCTACCAAAAGTCAACTCTCCCTTCCATAGGTCACAGGAACTGGTTCTCACCAAACTTTTGCCCTAGGCCCTCCAGGGGCAGGGGGGTCCTCTGGCACTCCCTAGATGTTAGAAGGGCCTTGCGTATATATATTAAGCGCACTCAATCCATGAGAAAGTCGGAATCCCTCTTCCTATCCTTTCAACCCAGGTCACTGGGGCTTAGGGTTTCTCCTTCCACCATCAGTCGCTGCATCAGGGCCACCATTGCGAGGTGCTACCTTTCCCATTCCCTGCCCGCTCCGGGTGGAATAACCGCCCATTCCACCAGAAGTGCAGCCACCTCGGCGGCCTGGGCCACGCAAGCCCCCATCGCTGACATTTGTCGGGCAGCCACCTGGACCTCTCCGTCCCCGTTTATCAGACATTATAAAATAGATACGTACGCCTCAGCGGAGGCCTCTTTTGGCCGACGGGTCTTACAGAGGATCATCAGTGATCCGGAGGGGCCTTCGGGCCAGACGGAGTCCCACCCGTAGGACAGCCCAGCTTTGGTATGTCCCAGTCTCTGGATGCTCCGAGCGGCTCGAGGGAGAATGGGCGTTGGTTCTTACCTGATACGCCCCTTCTCGGCGAGCCGCGAGGAGCATCCAGCCCCACCCTAATTTCTCCGTCTGGTGGGGACTCTTGCTTCAGCCAAGGAGCCAATAGTAGATTAGAAAGAATTAATAACCTCTCTTCTCGTTATCGCAAAAAACTGGGGAGACGCTGCGCAATACCACGTGAGGGGCGGAGCGTTTCCTCATCTAAAGCTCAGCCTGCAAGAAGAGGACTCAGAAGCACATCCCAGTCTCTGGATGCTCCTCGCGGCTCGCCGAGAAGGGGCGTATCAGGTAAGAACCAACGCCCATTTTGCAAGTGCATCAGTTAAAATTCTACGCTTGCATACTTTTCCTGGTTATGTCAAAGAGTGGATCATTCTTTTCAGTAATAAGCAGACCTCAGTCTTTACATATGAAAAGCATTTTAATTCCAGAAATTACAGCTGTGATTATAAAGTAAAATTAAGTGATGAAACTACTCCAATGATAAATGGTGTCTTTTAAAAAATGTACTGTATAAATCTGTCTTCATCACAGCAATTTAAAGCTTGTACTTTCAAACAAAGTCATAACAAATCTCTATTTTTTTAAATGAGTTAATGATGTACGGCCTACATATTCCTTGTTGCAATTAACACATTGTAGATTACTACTTCAGTGCATTAGGACTTTGATCTTTAATGTGTGCCGGAATTTGCATGAGATACTGGTCTGTTTCCAAGCTGAGTTCAAAATCTTAGTATTGTTGGAAAATTACGGTAGGTAATTTGCCCCCTAGCACTATCGCAGTCCAATTCCGTATCCGGATTAGACAGGCACCTAAGCCACTCAGTTCATCTACAAAAAATATAGCTTGAGGTTTGTTTATTAAACATCAAAACCTGGCAAACATGGATGAAAGCAGAGAGTTGGGGAAGGAGATGAACAACAGAGAACAGATAAAAGATAAAAAGAGTTAATAGCAACAATCTACAGTATCTATATCCAAAAGGCAAAACTTTCCAGAGCCACCGGAAACAATTGCAACTTAACACAAATTGTCCTAAAGGAAGCAACTTTTGGTTGTTCCAGATTTTACTCTTTTATGTACATAGAGAATAAAGATGGGAAGTAAGACACCAGCTGATCTTTTCTTTATTTTGTACCATGAAGGAAGGAATTCTCTAAACAGGGATGGTATATTTAACAGGTTTTAACTTTCTGAGTCTAAATGGATTGGGGCCATGTTACTTTAAAAGAGGCTTCGCCCATAGTTTCAAAAGACCACAAAGCAATGGCATCATTGGTCAAACTTTGGTCTCCTCCCTAGTAACTTCTAAATGAGGCAACTGGGTAGTCTTTTTTTAAAAAAATGCATTAACATCTGGTAGTCATTCCTGGACTTCCGGTTTGTCGGCTTCGGCAGCGGCAGGGATTCGCGATCCTGCGCGATCCCTGTTGCGCTAGCCGTCTTGGTGCCTCCGATCCGGACGGGTTTGGAGGCTAAGGTTGCCCCGTAGAGGCAGCCGAAGATAGGAGGGATCCGGACAGGGGGTTGGGGTTTTCGCAGACCCCTTCCCCACCCGGCTTAACCCTCTTTTCTCAAGGCGGTGGAGTGGCGGTCAGCAATGGCCGCCACAAAGAAGCTGACAGCTGGATAAGATTGTGCTGGAGGAAGAAGGAGAAAGTTCTGAAGCGAAAGTTTTTTGGCTGAACTGGGACTATAAGATACAAGTAATATCCTGAAAATCCTGATTTTTTGAAAGATACTTTGTTTCCAGAAGAGATTTACAAGTGGCGAGTGAAAGTGCTTAAAGAGAAAGTTTACTCTCCTTCCACATGGATTTAACAAATGGATATTGAAAATCCTGCTATTTTACAGAAGGTAAAAATTTAAAGCTTTCTGTTATAAGTGGGAAGGGAGAGGACAAAAGGAAAATTTTTATTAAGATTTTGTTGGAGGAGATGCCTGGAAGATTTTGAGATTGGAAGTTAATTGCAATAAGACTTTAAAATACAGATTGGGTTTTTTTTTTTCCCCTTGCCAATTGATATTACCCCAGGAAGAAAAAGTGTGAAGAACTTTGTGCTCTGTTTGGATTGTTTGATGACTTTGGGATTTTGGGGAATTGTTTCAAGCTTTGAATTATCTTGGTTGTTTTAAGAAGAAGAAGAGAAAAAAGAAGAAAAGGTTTATAATGGCTTTATCTGTTGATGAACTGAGAGAGGAATATGGTAAAATAAAAAAAGAAGGTAAAGACGATGTGAGAGAAATTTTTCGCTTTTTAGAAATGGTGCTTGCCACTTATCAACAAACACAACAATTAATGGAGGAGGAGGAGGAGGAGGAAGAAGAAGAAAAGAAGAAGAAGAAGAAGAAGAAGAAGAAGAAGAAGAAGAAGAAGAAGAAGAAGAAGAAGAAGAAGAAGCCATCTTTAATGAGTCTACAAAGTTGATTAAAAAGGACATAAGACTTAAAAAAACATCCAAGAAAGAGAAAAATAAGATGCAAAATCAATACAATGTTAGAAAGCAAAAGAAAAGAGAAATACAACAGAGAGGGGAAGCTAAGGGGGGTAAAAAGACCAGATGGGATAAGATAGGAAGGAAGAAGGGGGGAAAAAGCCACAAAGGTATGAAACAAGATGTGGAAAAGAAATCTTTTTTTAGGGATAATGGGTAATGCATAACTTTGTTGCAAAATGTTTCTGCAAGGTACATGATAGTATTGTAGTATTTGTATTAGAAATAGAAAATTAGAATTTTATAATACTTAAGTAAAGATTAAAACATTAAAGGTTTAATCATGATAGATTTTAAGATTTAATAAAATATTAAAAGGAATGTTTAAAATATTTAGTTTAAGTATAGAGTTTAACTGACTATTGTGTGGATGTTTGTATGAACTTATTATTATGGTATTTGTTTTTGAAATAGATAATTGGAATGCTATGAGATTTAATGTTTAATTATATATTTAATTACTTTATGGATTTACTATTTTAGTAAGTAGAATGTACTAAGCAGAATTAGATAGGGAACTAGGTGTTACCTTAAATGTAAATTTAGGGGAGCGATGGAAAGGCATCATACTTTGATTAGTGATTTCAGGATAAATCTTTTTTTTTCTAATATGAATGAGATAAATGGATAATTGGAAAAGAATGGACAAAAGATACAAATATAATGATTTGGAAAGCGGGGAGAAGTTATAATGAAGATATAGAAGGGTAATAAGATAGGTAATGGCATATAAGTTGAACATGAATTTAATTGAAGTACATATAAAGAGAGGTAATCCGGGGCCAAGCTACTTTTTAAAAAGAAGTTTTATGTTTTTGTGTTTTGTGTCTGTATGTTTGATTGAGATTTAATAAAACCTTGGGAGAAAGCGAGAAGAATATTTGTAAACAAGGCAGAGGGAAATATGAATATGATGAGTATAAAATGGATAAATATAGAAGAAATGTAATTGAATAAGAGCAAAGAGAAATAATAAAAAATCTGCTAAAAATATTTAAGTGGAAATGGGATATATTAGAATTATATTGTATAAAACAATGTTTTATATGCCTTGTAAAAATTTATAATGGAAAGAGGTTTAATGTCTTTAATGTCTAATGATGCTTTGTTTGTCTTCAAAATTAATAAAATTTGTTTAAAAAAAAAAAAACATCTGGTAGTCATTCCTATCAGGGGTCTCCAACCTTGGCCACTTTAAGCCTGGCGGACTTCAACTCCCAGAATTCTGGGAGTTGAAGTCCGTCAGGCTTAAAGTGACCAAGGTTGGAGACCCCTGCTTTATATATCTTAACTTTGTTTTATAGGTAGCCCTCAAATTTTGACCACAATTGAACTCAAAATTTGTTTTGCTACGTGAAAGTTTTGTTTTGTTCCATTTTACGATTTTTTGTTCCATTTTAAGACTTTTCTTGCCACATTCATTAAGTGAATCATTGCATTTAAGAAGTTAGTAATATGTTTGTTTAGTGAATCTAGCTTCCCCACTGACTTTGCTTTGTTAGGAGAGGGAGTAAAGGATGATCACGTGACCCCAGGACACTGCAACCATCATAAATATGAACCACTTGCCAAGTATCTGGATTCTGATAATGTGACCATGTTGTGCATTTTGTTGTGCTTGTTGTTTAAAAAAAGGAATAGTAAAAATACAGAATACAGAATAACAGAATTCGAAGGGACCTTGGAGGTGTTCTAGTCTAACCTAGTTAGCGGTTACAAGGAGATTGCACAGATTGATTGCAAACCAGCAGCATGACAAAGTAGCAACAATGGTGTATTGGAACATCGGCAAGAAATACCACTTGCCCACAAGCGAAAACTGGCAAAACTACAAAATAGATAAAGTAATAGAGAAGAAGTTAAAATGCTCTGGGACCTTAGAAATTCATATAGAAAGCACCCACCACATAGCACCTCAAACTTAATAATTGTTGATAAGAAAGACAAAAAAAGTCTAGATCTCAACATGGCAGTACCTAGAGACAGCAGAGTCTAGGTAGTCCTCGACTTATAAACATTCATTTAGTGACTGTTTGGAGTTATAACAGGATTCCAGGGTTATGGGATCTCGTTTTGAGTCCTTCTGACACGCAAAGCCAATGGGGAAGACAGATTCACTCAGTCATGTTACTAACTTAACAACTGCAGTGATTCACTTAACAACTGGGCCATGAAAAGTGGTAAAATGGGGTACAGGTCACTTAACAATTGTCTTGTGTAGCAATGGAAATTTTGGGCTCAATTGTGGTCGTACATGGAGGACTCTCTGTAGAAGAAAAAGATCCAGAGAAAAATCACAAAATGCAAATAGAAGTAGAACAACTATGGCAAAAGAAAGCAAAGATAGCATTCAATTGTACAAGTAGTCCTCAACTTACAGTGGTTTCATTTAGTGACTGTTCAAAGTTACAATGGCACTGAAAAAAGTGACATGACCCATTTTTCACAGTTACAACCTTTGCGGCAATCCCCATGATCACGCGATCAAAATTCAGGTGCTTGGCAACCGATTCATACAACCGTTGCTGGGGTCGCGTGATCACTTTCTGAGAAGCAAAGTCAATGAGGCAAAATTCACTTAACCCACCAGAGTACTAACTTATCAATTGCAGTGATTCACTTAACAACTGTGGCAAGGAAGATCGTAAAATGGGGCAAAACTCACTTAACAAATGTCCCACTTAGCAACAGAAATTTTGGGCTCAACTGTGGACCTGTAATATGCACCTTCGTTCCAGTCCCAAAAACACCTGAAACACCACTTAAAACCCATCAAAAACCCCAAAGTCACCAGCAGTCAATTCCAAAAGGAAGCCTTCCTTGGAACGGCTTACATCTGGTGGAAATACCCTTAATATTATTAAACAGCATCTGTTTATTCCAGGTTCTTGGGAATGCAATCCAAGGCTAAACATCTGTCTATGTGGCCAACCATCATAATACAGACAGTTATAGCTTGGGTTGTGTGTGTGTGTGTGTTTTAAATGTCACTTTGGTTCTAACCATTTTGGTTACAGTGACTATATATCTGTCAGCGAAGGTCTTTTAAAACTCAGTTGGAATCGTCTTGACATTTTAAGAATCAGTACAGCAAAGAGCTCTGTCCAGGTTTCTGCCATTCCTGTCGCTTAATCAGCACCCTAAGATCGAGTATCCCAGAAAGTAGCTTGTGAGAAATTGTAGAGCATGATTAACGAACACATTGTAGGGTCATCGTTCCAGAGTTTATGCAAAGTTGTGTTTTATAATTGTGTTAACTCCTGGTGACTTCCTGGCTAAGCAAGCCCCTGTAGTTTCCTTGGCAAGGTTTTTGCACTTGCTGTTTCTTGGGGCTGACAGTGAGTGACTAGTCCAAGGTCACCTAGTTGGCTTCCTGCATAAGGTAGAACTAGAACTCCCAGTCTCTTGGTTTCTAGCCTTTTACCTGAAGAACTACATCAAAGTGTTCTTAATTACTTATCTTTAAAGCTGCAGGTGGTAAGTTTTTCCTCTTCAGCGGGTTTCTATCTAATTCAATAGCATTTCCTAGAATCACAAGTATTGGTAATCAGAGCCTTGTAGATTCCAATTGACAATTGGTTTGGCAATGCAATAGGACTTTGACTAAAAGGTTAAGAAACTGGAATGAAACCACAGTGCATCTCTTGTTTTAATAGAGTGTTGAGGTCCACAAAATAAAATCCTGGGTTTAACCCGAACTTGGATTCCATACCAATGATGAATTCATTGTTTCTTTGTAAAAGGATATATATGGGTGTGAGTCGGTGTTATAAGTGCAGTGCCCTTACATTTCCAACTGATGTTTTTGCTTTTCTAAATTTAGAGCCATATGTTAATCTCCTTTTGCTTTCATTGAGTCAAGCAAATTAATTTTTGTGTTATTGTCCCATCTTTTTGTTTTTGCCATAGTCCAGCATGGGACAACATATTTTGCAGCCTGAAATTCTTATTTTCTTATCAAACATTTATGGGGATTACTTATAGGCCAACTACTGTTTATATATAGGTTACTTTGCACAATATTCTAGGCTAGTATAGTTATTTTATTGTTCAATGTGGAATGCAAACCCAGCCATCTGAATTAATTTAACAAACCATATTTTAATTGACATGGATTTACTAAACTGTTCTGGGCTTTCTCCATTTTGCATTTTTGTTTATTCCAGAACAGCCCTGGTTTTTTCCTGCCTTAAGCAAAATGTAAGCAGGATTTGATTATTCTGGACATTTGATAATTTCTCAGTATTTTTTAATAAGGACACAAATGGAAGTGGAAGGAAGTCACATTACATCTAGAAAATGTTAACAAAAAATCCCAGGAGATTAGAAACATAAGAAACTTCAAATGTTTTTAGTAGGAGGTGTAACTGAATTGCATTTTTTTAAAAAAAAGTAAAATTCAACAGAGAAAGATGCACTGGTAGAAACTTGAATTGGAGAACTGTAGTTTGGATATAATATATTGTGAAAAGGATCTTGGGATCACAATCATTTCAGAAGCCCAACATAAACCAATAGCTGCTGCAAAAATGATATATTGAATTATCCTACACAACAGTGCATGTAGTCCTTGACTTTCAACAGTTTAGTGACTGTTTGAAGTTACAACATCACTGAAAAATGTGATTGGTAGCCTTTTTTCACACTTATAACCGTTGCAGCAAACAGATGGCCAAAATTCAGACGCTTGGCAATTGATTCATATTTATGATGGGTTGCATGTGATCCCTTTTTGCAATCGTATTGTTGAGATGCACTTTGAACAATCATGTTACTAATTTAACAACTGCAGTGATTCACTTAACTGTGGCAAGGGAGGTCATAAAATGGAGCAAAACTCACTTAACAACTGTCTCCCCTAAGCAGCAGAAAATTTGGGCTCAGCTGTGGTCATAAGTCAAGGAGTACCTGTAATAAACATTCCTGAATATTCTGTGCTGGTCAGTTTGTCATATGGAGTAGCACTCACATCTGAGTGGTGATGTTTAGGAATATGGGAAACATCCTGAAAAACCATATGGAAAAGAAGAGTTGGCTTAGAGGCGAACTGTAGTGGAGACGGAGAAAACAGAGTTAGCGTCTGCACAATCACTCAATCATTTCCACGAAAGCTAGGTCTGATCATTTTAGTATCGTTATGACAGTAATTGCCAGGCTCAATTACGGTCATAAGTTGAGGCTACTTGCATCTCTTTGTATTCTAGCTTTGTGGTCATTCCTTGATGGCATTGTAACCTTCTGAAGTATTTCATGGACTAGACAGTCAGTGTGAGAGTGTAAACTGTGCTTCAAAATATCAACAATGTACTTAAGGCTAGTGGGATTAAATGCATAGAGTGCATGGTAATAGAGTGGGAGAGGATGCTGAGAATATTCTTTGCATTTTTTGCCCATGAGAACAATGTTTGATTTTTGAATAGACTAGAATAGGAATAGAATAGAAATAGAAAATAGAGTGGAATGGAAAGAGTAGAATAGAATAGAATAGAATAGAATAGAATAGAATAGAATAGAATAATTGAATTGAATTCTTTATTGGCCAATTCTTTATTGAATTCTTTATTGGACACACAAGGAATTTGTCTTCTACATGTTCTACACGTTGATGGTAGTAATGAAGTTTAAAGATTCTTAGTTTCTATGCTCATCTATTAATGCAGTATCAAAAAGGAGGAACTGGTTTATCGGATGACATCATGGTTCATTCTAATCCCTCCCCTCAAATGCCTCAATTAAGCTATTTTTATGACTCTGTTTTACATCTTAGCAATTTATTTTGTTGAATGCTCTCATGCACAATTAAATGTATTTGCCTTTGACTGTGTGTCAGAGCGAAGCACTTCGCTTCAAAAACTTAAACATGGTTTAATGCCCAGAGATACTGGTTCAAGTGAATAGATTGATTTTGCACATATTTTCTTGTTAAAAGAATCAGTGGATTAGATCAAAATTGAAGGAGTACAACCCGTGGAAAGGAACAAAGGATATTTATTGACATGGAAGAATTTTTGTACTTTTTTCAAAGCAAAGTTCAAAATGAATAATCTATAAATAAAATGAAATTGTGTGCCTTTAAAATAGTCTTGACTCCTGGATAAGCTTTTTCAGTTTTCTTGGCATCATTTTGTCAGTGGTTTCCTAGGGCTAAGAGAGGAATTGGCTCACAGTCTTGCAGTTGGCTTGGTGCCTAAGGTAAGACTAGAAATCACGGTCTCCCAGCCTCTAGCCAGATACGTCAAGCTGACTCTTATAAGTATAATAACACAAGATAAATATGAATTGAATTCCGCCTGCATTTCCTGATTTAAGCTATATTTATCTTCTTGTGCCATGGCTGTTAATAAAGGCATTGGAATGTTAGAGATTTAACACTTCTCAGCACCCCATCATTTCCAATTATAGTTTGTTTATTGATGTTCCCTCTTTCTGCCACCATTCTGTATTCAAGTAACTTGAGACTTTTTAATGATATGGGCAACCTTGAAGCGCCTTCCATCTGGTGGCAAAACTATCCCCCTGTCTCCAAAGTAATCTTGCTCTATGAAAAGTTTAAGACAGCTGCTTATTTATTTTTTTAAATGGCTCGCTAGATGTACATTGGTTGTGCCACTGAAAATTTTGTTTTGTTGACTAGCCCTACTTGAGAATTAAGTAGGATAGATTTCGATAAGTTAAACAGATAGTTTTCTCTTTCTGTCTCCCTTTATGTGTGTGTGTATGTGTGTGTGTGTGTGTGTTTGCATGCATATGGACTACATACAGGTAGTCCATGACTTACGACCACAATTGAGCCCAATTTTTCTGTTGTTAAGCAAGGCAGTTGTTAAGTGAGTTGTATCTCAATCTATGTTCCCTTCATGCGGTGGTTAAGTAAATCTGGATTCCCCCGTTGAGTTTGCTTGTTGGTGTTGTGGCCTGTTGGCTGCTGGCCCCACCAGGAAGCCAGATCAGAGGAGGAGGCATAGATGTGGCTGATGAGGAAGAAGAGGAACAGCTGGGTCCAGTACCTGACACGCAGATGCGCAGGAGGAGAGGAGAGCAGTGGAAATCTATGGGCCGGTCCTTGGGACGGAAGAGCCACCGCTGCTAGCAAAGCCCCACCCTAGCTCTGAGGATAAAAGGCAGAGGGTGGAGATAAATAGATGTGGCAGACAACTAGTCATCTCCTGGCTGGCTGGACTTGTTAGCCTGCTTTTTACCGGGGCCGCTGGCGCTCCTAATAAAGGAATCTTTGAGTTCACTTCAGAGGGTTTTGTCGTGTTTGGGGAGCTGGGTCAGAACAGTTGGAAGATTGCAAATGGTGACCACATGACACTGAGACAGTGCCACCATCATAAATACATGCCAGTTGCCAAGCGCCCAAATTTTAATTACATGACCACAGGCTTGCTGCAACAATCGTGTGAAAAATAGCCATAGCGCTTAGACTTATATACTGCTTCACAGTGCTTTACAGTCCTCTCTAAGTGGTTTACAGAGTCAGCCTATTGCTCTCCAACAATCTGGGTCCTCATTTTACCCACCTCGGAAGACTGGAAGTCAACCTTGAGCCAGTCGCGATCAAACTGCTGAACTGTAGGCAGACGTCAGTCAGCAGAAGTAGCCTAACCAGTGCACCACCACGGCTCATGAGTTATTTTCAGTGCTATTGTAATACACACAGGCACACACATTCCCTTTTCACCCTTATGGGGTGGTCTGCCTTGTCCTCAAATTGGGGTCCTCTACCAGAGGCCTCAAAGACTGAGGGTTGTGCACAGGATCTTACCTGTTCCCCAGGTAAGAATGCACTGTATTCTTCTGGACATAGAGCTCCGATATTGTTCCTGGCATCTGATAGAGCCACACACTCAGCCTTGAGTGCTCCTACCATCCGTGGGATTACTTTGGCCTTTATTTTCCACAGTCTCTCTAATTCCTCCTTCAGTCCCTGGAATATCTCCATCTTCTTATTCTCCTTCTTCCTGATGTTGCTGTCACTTGGCAATGCTACATCTATCCCCACTGTTGACTTTGGGCCCTTATCTACTACCACAATATCCAGTTGATTGGCTAGCACCTCCCTGTCTGTCTGGATCTGGAAATCTCACAGGATCTTGGCTTTCTTATTCTCCAAGACCTTCTGTGCAATCTCTCATCTAGACTCCGATGGGTCTAATCCATATTCTGTACAGATGTTTCTGTACACCATGCCAACCGATCAGTGAATGCTGTTCCTGCATGCAGAATGGGCCAACTTTCCAAGGACAACTCACCTTGGCACAATTCAACACTTCAATTTAATTATTTAAAATCATTTAAAATTTTATTTTAAGTTTTGTCACCCACGGTTTATTTTGTCCCTTCTTTTGCACCCTTTCTTTAATGATTTTATTCCACCATTTCTTCAGTATTTGTTTAACTCTTGTCCTGTACCACAGGGGTCCCCAACCCCCTTTCTGTGGACTGGCACAGGGACACGGCATGCCAGAAACTGGGCCATGTAAACAAGTGAAGCCCTATCCACAGGATGTAGGCAGCAGATGAAACCACACCCCCTCTAGTCCATAGAAAAACCTCTTTCCACAGAAGTGGTCCCTGGTGCCCAAAAGGTTGGAGGCCGCTGCTATGGCAAGTTGACCACAATGAGTTGTCCTAAACCAGCAGTCACCAACTGATGGTCCGTGGACCACTGGTGGTCCATGAGAAAATGTTGGTGGTCCACAGAAAAATTATTTGTATTTTTTATATTGCACTAAATCAGAGACCCTCAAACTATGGCCCCTGGGCCAGATAAGTGTAATGTGTTGTGGTCCACCGGCAGCCTGCGGAGACGGCAGCAGAGTCAGACAGTGGGGAGGAACAGGGACCAGTCTGGGGAGGACTCAGACGAGGGTCCTGCATCCGATACAGAGAATGGGGCCAGGGCCATGTGGGAGTTATGTGCTGACTCTGGAGCTTTCGGAGTCTGGCAGCAGTGAGGCAGAGGAACCAGGGGAGCCTGTTCCCAGTGTGCACATGTGCAGAGCTGCCAGAAGGCAAGAACAGTTAAGACAACAGGGGCGACTTGGAAGTAAGGTTTGGAGGTGATTTGCCCCCTCCCATAAGACAGAAAGGAGGAGCAAAGGGAACATGAACCTTTGCAGGAAGCAACTTTATTCGTCCTGTTCAGTTTGAAACCTGAAGCTCTGTGTTGAATTTCTGCACCGTTTGGCCTTGTATAACTAATTGGAAATTTAGTAATTGGCAGCATTTCAAGGAAGATAAAGGTGTGTGCTTATCAGACTTATCCTGAAGGACTTTGGCAGAATTCCGTGGGACTCTTTACAAACTGTTTTGAGACTCATTACAGGCTGTGAAGGACTAAAATTCACAGCCATTGAAATAAAGAAAAAGGGATTTTGGAACTAACATCTGTTTGTTAGTGTCTCAATAAGCCTTAGTCAGAACACAATGAATGTTTGTATTGCTGCAGAGAGTCTCCCCCTTCAGGGTCTTTTGGTGTGGGTCGGAGGGGGGGCAGAACTTGGGGTCTGCTTCAGCCTCCTGGTGGGGGGCTTTGGGTGAAGGCTGGAGGGAAGGGCCGCTGGTGGCGAAGAGCCGGAGGGCCTCGTTCCAGTGGGACTGCATCATGGCCTGGAACTGGCTGACCCTCTCAGCCTGCTGACCCTCCAGGCACCTCTACCTGGCCTTGCACTCCCACAGGTCTTATCTCTGCTTGGACAGCCAATGCTCATAGTCCTCAGTGAGGTGCTTCTGCTGAGCCTCCTTCTCGGTCAGATCCAATTTGAACTGAGCCGGCTGTTTTGCCAACTCTTTCTGTTGGTGGCTGCTTAGCTCCAACAACTGCTTCCTGTTGGGGCCCTAAGGAGCCTGGGCGGGGAGGCGAGGAGTGGCTGTGAGGGGAGGGGCAAGTAGAGACCGGTGAGGCGCCCCTCGACGCGAGTGACATTGAGTTGGCCACACCCACCCAGTCATATGATCACTTAGCCACGCCCACCCAGTCAGGCATTAGTGGTCCGCGGGATTTAAAATTATGAATTTAGTGGTCCCTGAGATCCGAAAGGTTGGTGACCCCTGTCCTAAACCCTCCTGCCTGCATCTTACACCCTGCCACTATGTCTGAAGCCTCTCTGTTTATATGAAAATCACAACTGCTAAAAAGGGGTATTTTTCCAGCCCAATTAGTTTTAGACTTCCTATCCAAAGTCCTGTTATTGTAATCAAGGCAGTTATCGAGATAAACATGCGAGTCCCTTCTCCTTTACCCTTGAAATATTTGGCTTCGATTTTCCTATTCTAAAAAGGGAAGGAAAATTCGGGAGGCGAGCAGGCATGGAGTCCAAGAGTAGCACAGCCAGTTGCAGTTGGAAATATTAAACTCCAGGCGCTCTCTCTGGTTTTCCTTAAGTCATTAGGACTCCGGTTATTTTAGCTCTCAAACATGCAAGTGGCGGTGGAATAGCAATTTGGCATTTCCACTAGGGAGTTTTGGATATGACTGATTTATGTTCCTCCTTATCAGCTTAAATGCAGCAATTCGGCTAAAGACAGGGCCTGTAAAGGCAGGATAAAATCTGGTTTTGATTGGAGTTTGCCTTTGGAAATTCTTCGTATTTCTTTGTCACATTGCTGTTGCGTGCCTTTCCTTTTCTCTCCCGTCTGTTCCTTCCCCCCGCTTTTTTTTAACCGAGTTTTACAAGCCTTGCAGGAATGATTCTTAGCTTGTTTCTTTCCTTTTGCTGCTTTACTATAAAAAATAATAGTAATAATATTACATTTTTCTTGATGGTTAGGAATCTGAAATGAGAACCGTGATATAGAGGAATCCCTTCTGTTCCAAATAAAGAAACATTAGCGGTTTATTTAAAATAAGGAAAATAACCTTATGTATCTCTTTGTGGCAGAAGTTCTGCTGTTACTGCTTTGAGTTTGGATTGACCTTCTAACCAAACAAACAATCTTGCCTTGAAGATCCACGTTTTGGTCTCACTATGGAGTTGGATTATTGTGTTAAGGGGAAATATTTGTAAAAAGATAATAACCTTGTCTTCAGAAAGTGCTCTCAGCAAAGTGGAGCAAAGCACCATTTTTTCAAAATGAAAGTTGAGATAAAATAGTAACCCTTTTTCGATGGCTTTCTCATGAATTGGTTGTACAAGTAGTCCTTGAGTTACAACCACAATTGAGACCAGAACTTTGGTTGCTGAACAAGGCGGTTGTTAAATGAGTGACATCCTTATGACCTTTACTAGCTGATAACCTGGCGTTGTCCAGGTATTTATTTATCCCAATCCTGTATTAGACGGGAAAAGGAATGTATTATATCTATAGTGTCAAATCAAAGTAATTTTATTTACAGGGTTAAAAGTATAAGTAGAGTATACAAATTATAAAGGAAGCTGTAGATGTAACAGCTCTATCTCTCCTATAGTGTAGTCAGGCCTCATGGTATTATACTGTCTCTGAATATCTCGGTGGAACAGCTCTGTCTCCTATAGTCGAGACTCACGTTGTTGCACTGTCTCTGAAGCTGAAGGTGTAATAGCTCTCTCTCTCTCTTATCCTGTAGTCGGGCCTCGCACTGTTGTACTGTCTCTGAAGTTCTAGATGTAGTAGCTGTCGTGCTCAGCGGCTCAGTCTTTTATTCCTCTCCTCGGGAGTTTCTTCTCTACGCTGGTGTTTCATTTTTGTAGCGTTTGATTGCACTTGGCCTGAGGTTTCCTTGGAGGGCTGAGGGCCCCCTAACCAGAGGGACTCCCCTTGTTTTTTTTAAGAACCAATCCTCCTTACCAGAGGGAGCCCCCTTGTGGAGTACTGTCAAACTGTTACCCTATGAAGCTGTTGCCATGGCAACTCCACTGTGCTGTACAGTAGAAGCCATTTTAAGGCACACACACACACCCCGGGGGTGTGTGTTAGGGGTGTCTTACCCCCACAGTAATTTTTTTCCAGAGGGTAAGTCATCTGTCTACCACGTTTGGTTGAAATTGCTCGAGTCATTCCATTTATGCTGGAATATACACACATATGGAAAGATTGTCATGGTTGTTAAGTGAATCACTGAAGTTAAGTGAATCATGTACTCAGTAAGCGAATGGACACTAAACTAATGGTTGTAAGTAGACTATCTATTTACAGGTAGTCCTCGATTTACAGCAGTTCATTTAATGACAGTTCGAAGTTACAATGGCACTGAAAAAAGTGACCTATGACCATTGCAGGATAGCCATGGTCACATGGTTTACATTCGCTTTCTTGACAACTGACTCATATTTATGACGGTTGCTGTGTCCCGGGGTCATGGGATCCCCTTTTGTGACCTTCCGACAAGCAACAGTCTGACTCATTTAACAACTGCGGTGATTCGCTTAACGGTGGCAAGAAAGGTCGTAAAATGGGGCAAAACTCACTTAACAAATTTCTCGCTTAGCAACATACATTTTGGTCTCAATTGCAGTCGTACGTTGAGGACTAGTTGTAGTTGGTCCTCAACTTGCAACCATTCATGTAGCGAGTATTTAAAGTTACAGTGGCACTGAAAAGAAAAGTTACTTACCACCAGTCTTGGCACTTAACAACCATCGCAATGCCCCCATGGTCATGTGATTAGAATTTGGGAGCTTGGCAACAGGCATGTATTTGTGCTGGTTGCAGCATCCTGGGGATCATCAGCAACCTTCCCAACAGGTTTCTGACTAGCACAGTCAATGCGGGAAACCAGTTTTGCTTAATGACTGCAAGATTCACTGAACGACTGCAATGATGTGTTTAACAGCATGACAAAAAGGCCATAAACTTTGAGCCTCAGTGGTTAAGAGTGCAGCACTGCAAGCTGCTCCTGCTGATTGCCGGCTGCCTGCAGTTGGGCAGTTTGAATCCCACCAGGCTCAAGGTTGACTCAGCCTTCCATCCTTCCGAGGTGGGTAAAACGAGGACCCGGATTATTATCAGGGGCAATAGGCTGTAAACAGCGTAACAGAGGGCTGTAAAAGCGCTGTGAAGCGGTATATAAATCTAAGTGCTATTGCTATAAAATTGGGCACAACTCAGTTAAAAACCACCTTGCTTAGAAATTCCAATTACGGTCATAAGGTGAGAACAGCCTGTAAACACTGAGGACAGTGAATGTGCTTGCAAGGGTATTGTGGTACTCCAGATCGTGCCTCCTTCGTGGTTCACAGGTAGCAGGTAAACTCTTGGTGCATATCTTACTCGAGTGAAGTTGAATACGATCTTCTCCACCTAAATTGTAATCTGTATGTTTGAATGCTACCCTGTTCTAAGCCCTCTTGTACAGGCTGTGCTTTCCAAAAGTAAAATGAGTTTTTTTCACCTCAGGTAGTCCTCGACTTATGACCACAATTGAGCCCCACATTCTTTTTGCAAAGCGAGACAGTTAAATGAGTTTTGCCCCGTTTTACAACATTTCTTGCAAAGGGAATCACTACAGTTGTTAAGTTAGTAATGTGGGTGTTAAATGAATTCAGTTTCCCCCGCGGACTTTGCTTGTCAGAAGGTCGCAACGGGTGATCACATGACCCCAGGGCACTGCAACTGCCATAAATATGAGTCAGTGTGACCAAGTGGCCGAATTTTGATCATGGGACCTTGGAGATGCTGCAAACGGTCATAAGTTCAAAAGACAGAATACAGAATAGCAGAGTTTGGAAGAGACCCTCAGAAACAGGAAGAGTCTTAGAAATAGAGTTGGAAAAACTAAGAAAGTCCAGTGGCCTCTTAGAATAGAATAATAGAGTTGGAAGGGACTTTGGAGGTCTTCTAGTCCAACCCCCTGCTTAGGCAGGAAACCCTATACCATTTCAGACAAATGGTTATCCAATCTCTTCTTAAAAACTTCCAGTGTTGAAGCATTTACAACTTCTGGAGGCAAGTTGTTCCACTGATTAATTGTTCTAACTGTCAGGAAATTTCTCCTTAGTTCTAAGTTTCTTTTCTCCTTGATTAGTTTCTATCCATTGCTTCTTGTCTTGCCATTTTCAAGTGCTTTGGAGAATAGCTCTTCTTTGTGGCAGCCCCTGAGATATTGGAAGACTGCTATCATGTCACCCCTAGTCCTTCTCTTCACTAAACTAGCCAAGCCCAGTTCCAGCAACTGTTCTTTATATGTTTTAGCCTACAGTTCCCTAATCATCTTGGTTGCTCTTCATCCTTTCCAGAGTCTCAACATCTTTTTTTACATCCTGGCCACCAAATCTGGGTGCAGTATTCCAAGTGTGGCCTTACCAAGCCCTTATAAAGTGGTATTAACAGCCATAACTCACTTTTTCAATGCTTTTGTATCTTTGGCCATTAAAGGAGCGGTTGCAAGTCTTTTTTTTTTGCTACCAGTAGTAGCAAAAAAGAGTTGTAATCAATGACAGGCAGAGAAGCTTTTATCATTTGTGGGATCCCCAGTATGTTTCCCACCAGCTGCCGCTGGCATTTTGTGTTGCCCCGCGTGACTAAATGGTTGTAACAGGTTTTTTTTCCCCCTTTTAGCAGGGTGTCTTAAGAAGAGCAGTGAGCTTTCAACTTCTAAGCATTTCCTTGGCAAGGAAAAGCTACAGAGGAAGATCTGATTCCTTGGAGGGAATGGGAAGAACTTAAATGAAATCAAGAGCTTGCTTTGTTAGGGTTTCTTCTTGTGTTTGTTGGCTGGATCAAGTTTGCCTATGTGGCATCTTTTAAAATTAGTACAAGCTGGAAAGGGAGCCAGGGAAAGCATCGGCGCTCGGCAAGTTTATAAACGGAGCAAAGAGGATGGACCAAAACTTTGAAATAACTCAGTGTTTAAACCAGGGGTGTCCAACCTTGGCCACTTTAAGAACCTATGGAGCTCAACTCCTAGAATTCTGGGAATTGAAGTCCGCAAGTCTTAAAGTTGGCCAAGGTTAGATGCCCCTGGTTTAAATGCTACTTTCTGTCTATCTTCTTTAGCTTAGCTCTTTCTTCTTGGTATATTTTTTTTTTGGGGGGGGGGGAAGGAAACTGTGGGAGGAATCCTTCATTGACTTTTCTCTAGTTGGAGAATGCAGTTTCTTAAAAGTTTAAAAGAATTAATTTTGAGAATATGATGGGTGGGTCCCGTATTTACAGCCCATTTCAGAGGGGGAATTTCAAGAGCCAACATGGATGTGTATTCTTCAAACATGTCCAGATTGGCCATAAAAGGAGAAATGGAAATTGAGAGCTTTGCCAAAATATATCCTCTGGGAACAGCAGAAATAGGGCTGAGGATGTCATGTGCCTTAGAGGCCAGGAATTTTTTAAAGAACAGATTGGACAATCGTTTGTCTGAAATGGTATAGGGTCTCCTGCTTGAGCAGGGGGCTGGACTAGAAGATCTCCAAGGTCCCTTCCAACTCTGTTGTTCTGCTATTCTCTAATTTCTCACCCCTATCCTAAATATTGTCATTTTCCATCACCCTTGGTTCTTTGAAGCTGGTGTAATAGAAGTCTCTATGATTGGATTGGGTAATATGATTCTTTATATAACACTATATTAAGGATTTGGAAAGTATGTAGCAGTTGCCAAAAAAGCGAGCACAGTCATAGGCTGCATCAACATGTCACGTGACTTTGATAGCATCAAAGTCACGTGAAGTACCGCTTTATATTGCTTTGAAATATTGCATCCAGTTTTTGTCACCATGGTTCAAAAAATGTTGAGGTTTTAGAGCATGGAGAGCAACCAAAATGATTAGGCGGACTGGAGGCTAAAACATATGGAGAATGGTTGCAGGAATTGGGTAGGTCTAGTCTAGTGAAAAGAAGGACAAGGGGAGGCTTGATAGGAGTGTTCTGTTGGGAGAATTCTCCTGAAGTCGGGACAAGAAGCAGCGTCAGGATTCCAGCAATCGCCCTAATTAAATCATGAATCTCGAGCCAAACTTCAAAAAACTTCAAAGGATTTATTAGGCGACATACTGGCATTGTCCTGTATAAAGCCAACTCTGGCATATGTAATTTACAGTCCCCTGTGACCCTATTTCCCCCCTCCCACCTGGGTGTGTCATCGGTCATATTCTCCAATTCAGCACGGGCTGGGTGTCATCATTCACGTTCTCCAATTCACGGGCAAAAGCTCTGGTATTTTAGTTACAATCTTTTAAAGATAAGAGTTGGAATGTAGTTTCACTATCAAAGTGCTGCATTGCTCTTTCAGATTTCCTCCCTCCCTCCCCCCACCTTTTTTTTTTTTAACGGCATCTACTAAAACAGGCATAGGAATGTTTTATGAGTTGACAAGCAGTGGATGGAAACTAATCGAAGAGAGAATCAAGGAGAAATTTCCTGACAGAACAAATAATCCATTGAATGGCTTGTCTCCAGAAGTCGTCGGTGCTCCATCACTGGAGGTTTTTAAGAGACTGGGCAGCCAATTGTCTGGAATGGTGTATAGGCCCTGCTGCTTGAGCAGGGGATGGACTAGAACAGGGGTCCCCAAACCTGTTCAAAACCAGGCCACACAAACGAGTGAAGCTTCATCTGTGCCTGTGTGAGATCTAGGTAGCACACGAAATCATCTCCCCACATCCATACCCACACCTCACCTCCAGTGCATAGAAAAAATTATGCAACCCAACAGGACAGACACGGAGTTCAGAGGATAATTAGGACTGCAGAAAAAACAATTACTACCAACCTGCCTTCAATCGAGGACCTGTATACTGCACGAGTCAAAAAGAGGGCTGTGAAAATATTTACAGACCCCTCACATCCTGGACACTGTTTCAACTCCTACCCTCAAAATGACGCTATAGAGCAGTGCACACCAGAACAACTAGACACAAGGACAGTTTTTCCCCACATGCCATCAGTCTGCTAAACAAATAATTCCCTCAACACTCTTCAACTATTTACAAAGTCTGCACTACTATCAGTATTAATCTTCTCATCCTCCTTATCACCCATCCCCTCCCACTTGTGACTGTATGACTGTAACTTTGTTGCTTGCATCCTTGCGATTTTTAATGACTGTTTCCTAATACGATTTGGTTGCTTATTGTACCCTATGACTATCATTAAGTGATGTACCTGATGATTCTTGACTCTTGATGAATGTATACAGAGAGCATTTGCACCAAGACAAATTCCTTGTGTGTCCAATCACACTTGGCCAATAAAAAGAATTCTATCTAATCTAATTCTATCTAAAATGTCTTACACGAAACCAGTTCCTGGTACCAAAAAGGTTAGGAACCGCGGGACAAGGTCCAAGGTCCCTTCCAACTCTTTATTATCCTATATTCTATGAATGATTTTACTGCTTGCACACGACCCCTTGAACATCTAGATATCCTTAGTTGCATCAGAAATGCTTCAAACTCTGATAGAAGTAAAAGGCTTTATGATAAAATAATGTTCTTACGAGTTAATTCTTATGCCACTGTTTGAAGATTCCAAAAATCTCTTTTGACATATCTACAGTGAATAAAATTTTACAGCCTGGGGGCAGAGGGTGAATATGTAGCCCTTTAGATGAATAGAACAGACCAGTAAATGTTTCTGTAAGTAGCATGGCCTTGTTTCTTTATTTTCAAGCTGCCACTTGTATAACGAATGACTAATATAAACAGGAAAAAGGTTGTGAATGACTAGCTTGTGGAGAGTTGTGTCGAAAGATGAATCTGAAGGGTGTTTCTGGTCTGGTCTGGTCTGAAGGTTAGGATGGGGTGGAAATGTACCTTATACCAGCATGTTAGACATGAATTACACAGCCTAATATTATATACAATTTTTAAGGAAAATGGAAGTCATAATTGGCAAGTGCTACTTGACACAGAGCAGAAATAGGAGATAAAATGGTTTCTCTAATATTAGAAGTGTGTTCATGTTTATTGCTTTCCTGCCTCAGCTGGAATAAACCACAGTGATCCCAAATGGTGCTTTTTTCAAGAGGCAACTGGACTTTCTTGTTATACTTCGAAGATGTTTCTCTTCTCATCCAAGAAGCTTCTTCAGTTTTTCCCCACCATCCAATCAGAGCTGAAGAAGCTTCTTGGATAAAAAGAAGCTTCTTGGATAAAAAGAAAAACCAGAAAATCCAGTTGCCTCTTGAAAAAAACACCTTTGGGACAACCATGACCTGGATGACTTAAGAATCTCAGTAGAAACCACAGTCATCTTTAGGGCTAGGAAAACTGTGGAAGAATTAATTTTGCTTCCTCCATGGAGCGAGATGGCTCAGTGGTTAAAGATGCTGAGCTCGTCAGTGGTTTCGAGTCCTGAGCGATGTGCGACGAGGTGAACTCCCATTACTTGCCTCAGCTCCTGCCCGCCTAGCAGTTTGAAAGCATGCAAATGCGAGTAGATAAATAGATACCACTTCGGTGGGAAGGTAACAGCATTCCATGCACTTTGGCAGATAGCCATGCTGGCCACATGACCATGGAAATTATCTTCAGGCAACGCTGGCTCCGTCGGCCAAGAAATGGAGATGAGCACCATGCTCTAGAATCGGATAGGACTGGACAGGGGAAACCTTTACATTTTCAATATAAATGAGGTTTTAAAGGGAGAATGCTATTGTAGTCAGTCTAGGGAACAAAGGATCCTTCTTCCTTATCCCAAAGTATGTGGATCAGTGTAAAGAGAAGGGGGAAAAATGCAACAGAAAGAACATAAACTGAGAGGGGGGGGGGGAAAGAGACCTTATGAATATTTCCTTGGCAACCAGACAAAATGTGCAGAAAGAAACTTGGTTAAATGCTTGGCAGTCGTAATAGATTTAGTAGATCCATGGTGAACTACTGTTTATTAGGCTGTTTAGCAACCAACATGTATTTACGATGGTTTCAACATTCTGGGGTGATAGATAGATAGATAGATAGATAGATAGATAGATAGATAGATAGATAGATAGATAGATAGATAGATAGATAGATAGATAGATAGATAGATAGATAGAATAACTTTATTGTCACTTTGAATGTATACTAATCAGCATACATTAAAATGAAATTTTGTTGCATGCAGCTCTCAAAGGGTCACCACTTCCAGTAAGCACTACATAAACATGACAAAATAATGAATAAATAAATAAATGCAAAATTATGCATATACCCAAATATAGGACATTGTAATATATGTGATTGCCACTTTTACCTTCCCAGCTGGCTTCCAACAAGCAAAGTCAATGGGAAAAACCAGATTCGCTTAATAACCGTGTGATTCACTCAACAACTTCACTTACAAAAAGCAAAAGAAAGGCCATAAAAGGGGGCACAACTCACTTAACAGCTGCATGCTTAGCTACAGAAATTCTGGTCCCAATTGTGGTCATAAGTCAAGGACTTATCTTTCCCTCCTCCCCATCTTTTAACAGAATTTTATTACTGCTGTTATTTTTTGCTTCATTATTTTAATGTGTAGTAGTTTTAATGTTTCTAAGCTGCCCAGAGAGTCATCTCTAGACAAGATGGGTGGCACATAAATTTAATGAATGATTAAATATTAAATAATAATAATAATAATTAATAAAGCATACTGGTCTGGACTAACATGGAGGCAATACATTGAAATGCCACAACTGTGTCTTAAGTAACCTGATCTTGGAGGCCCCCTGGAGGTAAAAGGTAAAAGTTTCCCCTGTCCAGCTGTATCTGACTCTAGGGGGCAGTGTTCCTAGATGAGGGAGCCAGTGTTGTCTGAAGTTACTTCTGTAGTCATGTGGCCAGTATGATTATATACCAAAGGCACACGAAACACTGTTACCTTCCCACAGAAGTGGTACCTATTTATCTACTCACATTTGCATGCTTTCAAACTGCTAGGCAGGTAGAAGTTGAGGCAAGTAATGGGAGCTCACCCTTGTTGCACATTACCTGGGTCTCAAACCTGAGCTGTCAGCTTTCCACTGGCAATCTTTAACCACTGAGCCATTGTTCTGATCCAACCCTGTTACCAGCAAGAAAATCTCAAACAAACGCAGCAACTCAAACTTTCACAGCTTTAATCTACAAATAAACTTCTTTGTAGATAAAAGATGGCTTGCAGCCAATTAGTCCAACCAGAAAAGCCTTGACAGAATTCTTCAGATAAGCCGGAGTCTCTACACACGATGCCGGGTCCTTAGAGCGTTTTTGCCTTCTGCAAAGGCAAAAACCTCTTGAAACCAGGCTTATATTCCCTGGAGGGAGTGGCCATTATGTTGCATCCTTACTCCTGAGTCGCCTATGCTGCTCCAGCTGTTCTCTTCTACGAATCATCCTGTGCTCACGTGCACTTAGCACAGGCTCCTCGGGAACCTCCTCATCACTACTGCCAGCCCCCACAATCCCTGAAGGCAGCAGTCCACTCCCTGATGGTCCCGGCCTCTCATCTGAGTCCTCTCCTCCACCGTCCGCACCTGTTGCCGGCTAACCACAACACCCATTGTGCTCTGTGGAGGAGGCAAAATTAATTCGCCCACAAACACCAGTTTTCCTACAGCTAAAGATGATTGTGGTTTCTATGGAGATTCTACAGTCATCCAAACCATGGTTGTACCAAAGGTGCTTTTTTTTTTCAAGAAGCAGCTGGGCTTGTTTTTTTGAATCATTCCCCACCATCCAGTCAGAACTGAAGAAGACTTCCCACCTAGCAGTTTGAAAGCATTTATATTGAAATTTAGCTAAATAGGAACAGAGTGTATGTAATGACCCAGGGCGTGGCACCAAGGCAACACAGTCAAATAAGCAATAAGAGTCCTTTATTATATCCAACTTTGCCCCCAATGTCCAGGTTACTTTCGGGCTGGAGAAAAACTCTCCCAGGAACAGCTTTTGACTGTACAAAATTCAGTCCAAAACAAGGTACACACAAACTGTAACTTAAAGTCCAAACAAGCCAAACTGAAGTAATTAGTTTGACAGGGCAGGAGCAGGAATTTCAAACTTGAAAGCACGGCAAAACTCACACAGTTGGGAAGACGCCAGGAACACAGATAAGCCACGACGACACAAGATAAAGTCACGTTTTCTCCCAACTGCAGCTTATTAAGGGAATCAGGGCCCTTTCCTCCCCCATAAGCCATGCAACCCACGTTGCTCTCTCCTCTGTTCCTCCCGGTGTGCCCTAGGATGAAGAGGGGGTGGGCCTGGGTCTTACTCTGAATTCCCTCTCCCTTTTTCTACCTCTTTCCTGCTCTGCCCCTCTGGACTTGCCCTTCCCCAGTTTCTCCCACAGCCAACAGAGCCACACTCCCACTCCCTGTAAGCTGTTTGGCTTCCTCCTCTGAGTCAGATTCCTACAGGGTCATGACAGAGTGCAAACACCTGATCATCTGAAAGCAAACTTGGGTAATCAGAATGAGTTTGCAAGAATGATTATTTCGTCCTGTCAACCGAATGCTTTTCTCCTTACCTTAAAAAACAACAACCTTAGAAAAAGCATTGTAACCTCTGAGACACATTGTGGCATGATATCTTTTCCTGCCAGGAGTTACTAATCGTTTCCTTTTAATACAGGCCACTACTTTCTTAAAAGTCTCGGAGACCACCCTATAAAGCGAGTTGTTTTAAGTTTGTCTTTCAGGAACAAATTAGATAACAGTCATTGCTACAGCTTGGGATTCCCATGTCCTAACCGCAAAATGATGCATAAAAAAAACATTGGGTCATGATGATACTGCACAAAGGGTTCCCATTAAAATTCGGAGGAAGTTGGGTTATGAACGTTTGTGAGTCAATAGAATTTCAAATAATCATGCCATCTCCAGTTTACTTAGAGATCTACATGAATTGGAAATGGATCGAGGAATAGAAATTGGAGATGATCCCATAAAAATTAGTTGCTTGCTGGAGCAAAGTAAGGATAGTCCTCGACTTGCAACCACATTTGAGCTCAACTGTTGCTAAGCGAAACAATTATTATGTGCATTTTGCTGTATTTTACAACTTTTCTCGCCACAGTTGTTAAGCATATATATATGGGTGTAGGCATATCTATATATATATAAAAGCAAAATATCACTCACGCATCATCACAAAATCTCCAGAACCGTAAAGCCTATAAACTTGAAATTTGGCACGTATGTTCCTCTTGGCTTCTAGGCGCTCACTAAGAAAGGATTTTTAGAAATGACCATCACAGCCTTAGTATTTCATATATTATTAACACGCTCTGATCAGAGGTGTTATTCAGCAGGTTCTGACCCGTTCTGGAGAACCGGTAGTGGAAATTTTGAAGAGTTCAGAGAAATGGCAAATTCCCCCTCTGACTGGAGATTTTACAGTATCCTTCCCCTGCCATGCCCACCAAGCCACGCCCACAGAAATGGTAGTAAAAAAATTACGAATCCCACCCACTGGCTCTGATGCTAAGGAGTTCTACTCCCCCTCCCCACCTGAAAAGAAATCTCTTCCAAAGGCAAAACACAAGCAGAGGAGAGGAGTTTCAGTTTTAGTTTCACAGCAGCAAGCAGCTTTAGTACAGAACAGTTGAGCTAAGCCACGCCCAGGCTCCTTGCTGTCTTCTTGCTCACATAGCAAATACTGTTTCAGTTTCCAAACAGCCCTCAACTCTCGCCCACAATGACAGGACGTTCGCCAGATGAATACCGATGGGATGCTGGTAGGTAGAGGCAGAATTTTCACCCCCTTATTTTCCTCCCAAAAAACTAACCCTGATCACATAGTTTCGTAGAGAGGCACAGTTATGCAGCTAGTATATGTATATATGTATGTATATAGCATGTGTATATGTGTGTTATGTATATGTATAGGTAGATATTTTGAGACCAGGCAACAGAATTTCATTTTTAATGTGGACCAGTGTGCTCATAGTAAAAAAAAATGACAATAAAGGTTGCCTTACATCTCTACTGCCCTGTCTAGTGACAGTCCAAATTTTTGTAGACTAGATCTGATAGCCCTCATATTTGAATTTCCTCTGAGGTTAGGATTATTTTAATGGTGAAGATTCCATTAACTTGGTGGTAGAACCTGGCTTGTTTTGCATACACAAACTTCCATATCCATTTGTTTTCCAATTTCCACTTAAATGGAATTTGGATAGCCACAAGGAAACACCTTTGTGAGTCAGCCTAGAGAGCCACTTCCAAGAATAGCCACGTAAATAGGCCAGCGGTCCAGCATAGCATTTGTATGTTTAATAATATATGTGTAAGTTATTAAATACAGATACAGGCTATATTGGAAAAGCCAGGCTGTTCATGTCCATCTCCATAAAGAATGCACCCTGACCTTGTGCAAATAATTAAAATAGTACAGTTAGTCCTCAGCCTTTTCTCCCTCCCTCTTTCCTTTCCTTTTATCCCTCTTTCCGTTCCTCCCTCCCCCTTTCCTTTCTTCCCTCCCTCTTTCCTTTCTTTTTCTCCCTCCCTCTTTCCTTTCCTGGCTGATGGTCACCCAGCTGGCTTTCATACCTAAGGTGGGACTAGAACTCCCAATCTCCTGGTGATTGGGCCAGAGTCACCCAGCCATGTTTCATGCCCGAGGCAGGACTAGAACTGAGCCCAAAATGTATGTTCCTAAAGTGAGAAATTTGTTAAGTGAGTTTTGCCCCATTTTATTATTATTTTTAGAATAGAATAGAATAGAATTCTTTATTGGCCAAGTGTGATTGGACACACAAGGAATTTGTCTTGGTGCAAATGCTCTCAGTGTAACATAAAAGAAAAGATACATTCGTCAAGAGTCAAGAACCATAAAATACAACACTTAATGATAGCCATAGGGTACAATAAGCAATCAATTCATACTAGGAAACAATGAATAGAATAGAATAGAATAATAGAATAGAATAGAATAGAATAGAATAGAATAGAATAGAATAGAATAGAATAGAATAGAATAGAATAGAATAGAATAGAATATAGAATGGAATAGAATATAGAATGGAATGGGATAGGATAGGATAGGATTCTTTATTGGCCAAGTGTGGTTGGACACACAAGGAATTTGTCTTGGTGCAAATGCTCTCAGTGTACATAAAAGAAAAGATACATTCGTCAAGAATCAAGAATCATCAGGTACAACACTTGATGATAGTCATAGGGTACAATCAGCAATCGAATCATACTAGGAAACAGTCAATATAAATCGTAAGGATACAAGCAACAAAGTTACAGTCATACAGTCACAAGTGGGAGGGGATGGGTGATAAGGAGTGATGAGAAGGTTAATAGTGATAGTAATGCAGACTTTGTAAATAGTTGGACAGTATTGGGGGAATTATTTGTTTAGCAGAGTGATGGGGTTCAGAAAAAAACTGTCTTTGTGTCTAGTTGTTCTAGTGTGCAGTGCTCTATAGCGTCGTTTTGAGGGAAGGAGTTGAAACAGTTTATGTCCGGGATGTGAGGGGTCTGTAAATATTTTCACAGCCTTCTTTTTGACTCGTGCAGTATACAGGTCCTTAATTGAAGGCAGGTTGGTAGCAATTGTTTTTTCTGCAGTCCTAATTATCCTCTGAAGTCTGTGTCTGTCCTGTTGGGTTGCAGAACCAAACCAAACAGCTATAGAGGTGCAGATGACAGACTCAATCATTCCTCTGTAGAACTGTATCAGCAGCTCCTTAGGCAGTTTATTTTAAAATAAAATTATTTATTTTATTTTATTTTAAAAGTCATACATTTTACAACTTTTCTAGACACATTTGTTTAGTAAATCACTGCAGTTCTTCTATTAGTCACACGGTTGTTAAGTGAATCTGGTTTCCCCCACTGACTTTGCTCGTCAGAAGGTCGCAAAAGGGGATCACACGACTCCAGGTACACTGCAACCGTCATAAATGTGAGTCAGTTGTCAAGCATCCGAACGTTAATCGCATGACCATGGGGAATGCTGCAAGGGTCATTAAGTGTGAAAAATGATCATCCTAAGTCACTTTTTTCAGTGCTGTTGTAATTTCGAACGTCACTAAATGAACCGTTGTAAGTCGAGGACTGTCTGTAAATGGAAATTAGTTCTGCGGAAGCCTTCAAACCTTTTCTCTTTGGACTTGCAGAACGACGACCTTCGAAATCTCGGCTTGTCAGGCCATGTCGGCTTCGACAGTCTCCCAGATCAGCTGGTGAACAAGTCAACCTCCCAAGGCTTCTGCTTCAACATCCTTTGCGTTGGTAAGTCCTCCCTCGTGAGACTCCACTGAAGCAATTTTCTGCGGTATTTCCAAATGCAGAAACCTGAGTATCAACTCAAAAATATTTCTCTGGTCTTTTAGAGTTTGACAGCCAGAAAGGGAGCAGGGGAAGTAATGCATTCCTTAAATGCTTTCGTGGATAATTGCTAGGTGGCCGAAGCTTCTGGCGCCCAAGATTATTACTAGAGAGTATGTTTGATGACTTTTGGCTATGGGTGTGTCCCATTGGAGAATATATACCCAGGGGGTGGGGAAGACCAGGGTCAAGGGTGAAATGAATGATTTGTCTCAGAGTCGGCTGCACCCAGATAGCACCTGCATGTTCACTCCTAATAAATCTTTTTTTTTAAACTCAGAGATGCGGCTACTGAGTTTGTGATACAGAACTCCTTCCTCTTAAAGATAACCATGTGTAACACAGGAAGCTTCAGTAAGAATATATTGGCAGGATCTGTGTCATTGCCTTGTGTTCACCGGAAGAGCAAATGGCATCACATCATACATATAATGCCAATGACATCATTTGGTGCAGAAAGATGCAAGTCCATAATCTGCACGGTTTGCAAAATCAAACGCTCAAATGTAAAAAGTGTTAAATTTTGAACATTGGAGGAACATTTTTAAACTCCTCTAGTGTTCAAAATGTGACAACTCTCTACCTTTCAGATCTTTGAAACTTTCCTTCGAAAACCATGAAGTTTTCCTGACTGAATACAGGCAGTCCTTGATTTATAGGACCACAAGCTGAGCCCCAGAATTCCTGTTGCTAAGCAGGACCGTTAAGTGAGTTTTGCTCCATTTTATGACCTTTCTTGCCACCATTGTTAAGTGAACCTGGCTTCCCCATTGACGTGGCTGGTTGCAAAAGTTGATCACATGATCCCAGAACAGGGCAGCCATGAAAAATACATGTCACTTGCCAAGTGTCTGAATTTTGATCACATGACCACGAGAATGCTGCAATGGTCATAATTGTGAAAAATGGTCACAAGTCACTTTTTCCAATGCTAGAGAAGAGAAGGACCAAGGGAGACAGGACAGCAGTCTTCCAGTATTTGAGAGGCTGCCACAGAGAGGAAGGGGTCAATCTATTTCCCAAGGCACCTGAAGGCCAGACAAGGAATAATGGATGGAAACTGGTCAAGCAGAGATTCAACCTAGAAATAAGGAGAAACTTTCAGACAGTGAGAACAATCAACCCATGGAACAGAAGTTGCCTTCAGTTGTTGTGGGAGCTTCATCACTTGAAACTTTCAAGAAGAGATTGGACTGCCATTTGTCAGAAATGGTGTAGGGTCTCCCACTTGGGCAGGGGATGGGTTGGACTAGATGACCTATAAGGTCCCTTCCAACTCTGTTAACTTCCAGAATTCTCCAGCCAGCATGAGAGGTTAATATTTCTGCCATTATTAAAAGACTGATATGGCTGCCCTTTTTAAAAGACACGACTCCGGCTGTTCACTGCTGAGGTAAAAGAACAAAAACACTCTTAAAAACAATAAAAACAAAGCGATTAAGGTGTAAAAACCCAGCATCACAACCAATTTCAGAGAAAGTAGCTTAGCACCCACCATTTTCAGTCTCCAACTTCACCCCATTTTAGCACTCAGGGATTATTTCTAAGCGTAAACCTTCAAAGTTCCCCTCGGCAAATGTTATTAAGCCCTTGTGATAAAAGAATTCAAGCGAGTGAACTAATTTCAGTTTGTAACCAGTATATTTATATGTGCGTCAGGGCCAAGGCTTTTCAGAACTGTTATTCCAGCTTTATGGTGGCTCTGGAATGGAGGTCAGGAACCTTCTCTGATAAAGAAGGAATCTACAGCAATGCATTATTTACATAATGGTTTCCTGAATGCTTATCAGTCTGAGAAGGAACTTCTACAGCCTAAATTATAATTGTAAGGTGGCCTCTGGATCTGCTGCTTTTAAAAGCAGGGAGGGGTGAAGTCCTGCATTTTTAATGCCTCCTGGTATCGAAGCCTTCTTTGGTTTAGAAAGTTGGGATAATACAGACAGACATTTTCCTCGATGGTTCAATCCTCTGCACGCAGAGAATTTTATTCCTGTTAAATGTGGGAGGCATTTAAAAAGTGTAATAATTCACTAGACCAAGGGTCTTCAAACTTGGCAAGTTTGAGACTTGTGGACTTCAACTCCCAGAACTCCTGAGCTAACATGACTGGAGGAGGAATTCTGGGAGCTGAAGTCCACAAGTCTTAAAGCTGTCAAGTTTGAAGACCCCTGCACTAGACTTTAGACCAGACGTCTCCAAACTTGGCAGCTTTAAGACTTGTGGGCTTCAACTCCCAGAATTCCTCCTCCACTCATGTTAGCTCAGGAGTTCTGGGAGTTGAAGTCCACAAGTCTTAAAGTTGCCAAGTTTGGGGACCCCTGCTTTAGACTACATTCCCCTACTTGAATATCCTTTAGAATAGGAATAGAACAGAACACTTTATTTTGCCAAGTGTGATTAGACACACAAGGAATTGGTCTCCGGTGCAAAAGTGCACCACAAGAAAAATGGGTGATGTAAGATATTCTCCAGAACATATTTGAGCGTTTCAATCATACAAATACGTTTTAGATTCCTAAAGAATGTGGACTTTTTGAGTTGGATATTTATAGGTAGTCCTCGACTTACAACCATTTATTTAGTGAACATTTGAACTTACAACAGCATTGAAGAAAGAAACTTAACATTTTTCACACAACCATTGTAGCATCCCTGTGGTCATGTGATCAAAATTTGGATGCTTGGCAACTGGTTCTTATAACATTTACAATGTCCCAGGGGTCATGGGTATCCCCTTTTGCAACCTTCAGACAAGCAAAGTCAATGGGGAAGATAGATTCACTTAACAACTGTGCTACTAACTTAAAAATTGCTATGATTCACTTAACAACTGTGGCAAGAAAGGTTGCAAAATGGGGCAAAACTCACTTAACAACTATCTAACTTACCAATGAAAATTTTGGGGTCAATGTTGGTTGTTAAGGCGAGGACTAACTGTATTTTATATTTTTTTAAGCACTAAAAGTTCAATTTTGGAGCAAGGAAAGGCTAATTCTATGTAATGTGCAAATTACATTAAAGTGCACAATTTTTTTGCAGGGCTATTTAGAAACAGCTACTTCTAAGGAAATTGGCATTCGATTACAGTCAATTTTCCATGTGAAGTCATTTTCCAAAACTTTTTTCAGGCTCTTCAGATTATATATACTGCTTCTTCATTCACATGCATTTAATGTTTGACTTTTTGTAAGCTGACTGCTGCGTTTGATACTGTATCCTGAATTTTAACTCATGGTTTCCTCATGATTGCTCCTGCAAGTTTTTTTTTTTTTTTTAATTTCTTTTGAGATACTGAAGCAAATTGATGTTTAAGAGTTGGGATCAAAGTCACTGCGCCAAACAAAGAAGCTATGGAACATCTAAATCAAATGTCTCCAGAGATTTGAGAGTCTCTGGAATGCGAAAAAGTTGCTTCTTCCCCTCAACATTAGTATCTTCTCTTCTCTTCTCTTCTCTTCTCTTCTCTTCTCTTCTCTTCTCTTCTCTTCTCTTCTCTTCTCTTCTCTTCCCTTCCCTTCTCTTCCCTTCCCTTCCCTTCCCTTCCCTTCCCCCCTCGCCTCTTCTTCCTTTCCTTTCCTTCCTTCCTTCCTTCCTTCCTTCCTTCCTTCCTTCCTTCCTTCCTTCCTTCCTTCCTTCCTTCCTTCCTTCCTTCCTTCTATTTGCTGCAAGCTATATAACCAAGTAATTTAGCCTTCTAACTCCTTGGGGTGACTGATAACCGTCTTGAGACCTCGCATTCCTGAAAAACCATTTTTCTGTGCGCAAGAGTGAAATAATTGACCTCTGCCCTTTATTTGGCACAGATGAGCTATTCCCATTTCTGTCCCTTTATCTGATGTCTTGATTTGTTTTTACAGTAAAACTTCGTTTATTTCTTTAGAAAGAGACAATATTGACTGAAGCTTTATGCACTTTAAAACATTTACCCTGTGGAGACAGATTTCATTGTGGAATTTCTCTCTCTCTCTCTCTCTCTCTCTCTCTCTCTCTCTCTCTCTCTCTCTCTCTCTTGCACATCAATGTTGGGGGGGGGCGGGAAATAAGAGAATTGGGCTTAGGGATATTTAAGGTACGCCAGGAAACCTCTGGATATAATGATGTGAAGTTGACAAAAATTAGTTGCCTTTTTTTCCACTGCCATTCCTGTTCTTCGGCCAAATTCAATTTTGGAAACACAACGAGCAAAAGATGAGGAGCGCCTTTCAGTTCAGTGTCATGACAAACAAAAGTTCAAGAGCCAATACAAGTAGTCCTTGACTTATGAGCAGTCACTTAACAACTGGTTGAAGTTATGACAGACCCTCCCAAAGGTACTTACAACCGTTTCTAAAATTCTGATCAGTTAGTCTTCCTATACAGACATGTGACATTTAAGACTATTTGCGATGTCCTGTGCTCATTCTTTTTCTTCTTCTTGTGCCATATCTGTCATCGGATGTTGGCGATCTTATTTTTATCAACAGCTGCACAAAAAAGCGCTGCTGAGTTTTGTCCAAATCGGTCCCTTAGATTTGGAATCCATGATGTTCTTCTTCTGCCTGGACCTCGTCTGCCTTCAATCTTTCTTGGAGGATTAAATGAAGTAGTCCATACTTTTCTGGGTGTTGTATCCCTTGTCCGAAATATTGTAACTTTTGCTTTTTTTATGGTTTTGATGATTTCCCTCGGCTTTCCCTGTGCTCAGGTGACTGCAATTAATATTTTTTTTATCAGTTTCCAGTATTTTGAGCTGGTATCAGGCAAAAAAAAATGCCCATAGGAGTGCACTGCATCGTTTACCGACCCAGGCATTCACATAACAACCATTGTGTTTACTTAATGAATTCTGCAAAACAGTGATAAACTTGGCGCTTTGTTTTTGCTGAAAATCAGGATTTATGTCCATCGTTTTTGGCAAAAATGCCCCATTACAAACAGTGGGTTTACAATTGCTGCGTTCACTTATAATTGCAACAGAAAAGTCATTAAATTCAGATCCGTCTTGTGGGTGACTTGTTTTTCAACTGTCCTGACATATAACGGTAATGGGCAAGCTTCATTATGGTCCTAAATTCTGGACTATGTACTGTATAATTGTTAATAAAACAAAGGAGTTAATTGTAGATTTTAGGAAGAGCCGGCATAGTCATACTCCACTCGGTATCAAAGATGCAGCTGTAGAGACAGTCAACAGTATTAAGTATCTGGGGGTGCAGATAACTAACAATCAGAACTGGTCTCTCCACATATCATCCTTAGTGAAGGGTGCAAGCCAGTATCTGCATTTCCTGCATCAGGTGAGGAGAGCATATCTTTCTCCTCCTGTCCTGGCCACTTTTTATAGAGGCGCGATTGAGAATATTTTAACAAACTGCATCCCTGTTTGGTTTGGTGGTGGCAGCACTTCAGATAGAAAGTCCCTACAGAGAGTGGTGAGGACAGCCGAGAAGATTATAGGAAGTTCACTTCCTGTCATTCAGGATACTGCTTATAAGCACTATGGGCTTAGAGCTTGAAGCATTGTTAAGAGACCCCAGGCACCCACTTTACGGTTGGTTTCTGTTGCTCCCCTCTGGGAGGAGGTTTCGAAGTATCTATAGCAGGGCTACTAGATTCTGTAACAGCGTTGATCCCTGTGCCATCCGTCTGGTAAACTTGCAAGATTCGTTTTTCTCACCATGCACATGTATAAATCACACTAGACTGTTTCTCTGTATCATATAATATATGTGGGTATATGCATATTTATTTATTTATAGTCATGTTTATGTAGTGTAAATTGTACATGCAGACCCCTTTGAGAGCTGTATGCAATGAAATTTCATTTTAATGTATGCCGATTAGTGTACGTTCAAAGTGACAATAAAGTTATTCTGAGTCTAAGTCTATAATCTCCTCCTTAAAAGCTCTCAGCTGGAAAGTTTTAGATCAGTGGACTTAAAGGGGTTTGTCTCGTCTCCGATTTTAATCCAGCCACTCTTGCAACCGACAGTGGTGGTCATAAGCATGGATGAAAGCACCTAGTGTCACATTTTCCCTGTCGTAATTCACAGGAGCAGTAAAAAGCAGCCGAAGAACAGTGGTGTGGCCCCTGGAAATTCTTTGGAAGCTTTTAAATATTTTTGTCTACAGTTTTATAATTAAGTTTTCCTTGTGTAGTTTCTCATCATAACAATCCCTCAAAGTGTCATGCTGTCTACTATTGACCTCACCCCTTTCCTACATTTATACTTATTATCTTGTAAACAATTGGCAAATCAAATAAATAAATAAATAAATTGCAAGGCATATGCACGCAAAGCCATGTCCTGAAATACATGCTTTTTTCCCCTAGGATGTCCTAAAAAAAAAACCTTAGTACCAGCAATTTATTTCATTTCTGGTTTGATCAGAGAGGGGTTGAGATTTATTTTTTTTAATTCTTTAGGGAGAGAGGTCTATTGCTTCTTCAAGAAGTCATAGTTGAACCCTTTCTGGACAAGGTTCTAGAGAAGGCGGTGGGCCTACAGTTGATGAATGTTCTGGATGATGCGTGTCTTTTCCCCTCTCCACCCTGGGTAGACTAGGGCTAGAGAAGGCAGTGAGCCCCCTCCTCTGCTTCTGCTCCCCCCATGGCCTCTGCTCCTTCCTTTTCAGTTGGGAAGGGGACCAAGAAGGGGCACACTCTCCTGAGCAACAAGGAGCGGTCCAGAGCTGGCAGAGGAGTGGGTGGATGGGTGGGCTTAAGAGCCAATCTGAGTGTGTGCCTGCTTGAGAGTTTTTCTGGCTGGCCTATGACACCCCCTTCCCCCTTTGGTTTAATGCAGGGATGGGCTACTACTGGTTCGCCCCAGCTCAGGCGAACCCGTAGTAATTTTATGGCCAGTTCGACAAACCGACAAATCCCACCCCTGCCTGGCCCCACCCGCCCCTCCACATCCCTCAAGTCCCCGCGTGGCCCATTTTGGATCCCAGGTAAATACAGAGCCCATATGGAGACTTGGGGAGGGCGAAAAACAGGTACCCCACAGGCTCCAGAAGGCTGGAAACAGGCCCATTTCTGGCCTCCAGAGGGCCTCTGGAGCCCGGGGAGGCCATTTTCACTCTAAAAGAGCCTCCGGAGCCCGGGGATGGTGAAAATCCCCCCCCCGCCATGGTGCAGGAGGCCGACTAGGCCACGCCCACCCAGCAACTGAGCAGAGAACCCGTTGCTAAAATGTTTGAAGCCCCCCTCTGGTTTAATGTTGTAAAATTTGAAAATTTCAGTTTTGAGTGGCCTCAGATGCCACTTTCTTTTCCAAGTGGCTCTTGGCAGAGGCAGATTCCTGGAGCTGGAGCTGTTCTGCCCTTTGATGGTTTGGTTATGTAGATCAGGGGTCTCCAACCTTGGCAACTTTAAGACTTGTGGACTTCAACTCCCAGAGTTCCTCAGCCAGCAAAGCTCTTTTTTTTTTTTTTGCCAAGGTTGGAGACACCTGATGTAAAGGCCTCCTCTGTCCTGTTCGCAGGAGGACATAACTTTTTCAATAAAATTTACATAATGTAAAAAAAAGAGGGTATCCACATCACCCATCAATTCATATCTTTGTTGTTGTATTGGTTCAGTGGGAAGCCTACTATGAAAAAAGCAGCTGGTTTCCTTTTTCAAAAAACGTGAGTCTTCTTATGCAAAGTCAAGACGAATTGTGGAATGTCGAAGCAAAATGCAAATTGCATTTATTCTTCTGTTGTTCTGCACTCATGATTTTCTTTTAAAACAACCTTGACGTTTTAAACTATTTTTTTCTTGGTAGTTAAACCTAGGTTTGGAATGGAAAGTGTGGAAGAAGAAGGAACTTAAAGAGGCAACTGGAAATGGTCGAAGGAGTAAATATATTGTAGTCCTCAACTTACGATCACAATTCAGCCCAAAATTTCTGCTGCTAAGCGAGACATTTGCTGAGTGAATTTTGCCCCATTTTACAACCTTTCTTGCCACAGTTGCTAAGTGAATCACTGCAGTTAAGTTGGTAACACAGTTGTTAAGTGAATCTGGCTTCCCCCGTTGACTTTGCTTGTCTGAAGGTCGCAAAAGGGGATCACATGACCCCAGGACTCTGCAACCATCATAAATAGGAACCAGTTGTCTAGTGTTCGAATTCTGATCATGTGACCACGGGGATGCTGTAGTGGTCATAAGTATGAAAAACAGTTGTAAGTCACTTTTTAGGGCTATTGTAACTTTGAATGGCCACTAAATGAATGGTTGCAAGTTAAAGACTACCAGAAGTGTGTTTCTTTGCTAGAGACAAAATGGAAAACTGGAACCTGACGTTCTTTCTGATCTGACTTTTATTTAGTCTCATTGTACAATAAATATAGACGAGCCTTTAGTTTTAGGTTTTGTTTTAGTTTACTTTATTGTCATTGTACCTCGTACAATGAAATCAAACACCATCCTCAGTGCACATCATGACCATGAAAATAAACACAAACACACATCCTTCACCCTCCACACATTGAACTGAAAAGCCCTGACACCACACCAACGCTGCACTATACAGCAGAATTCAAAAGAGCTACTGCCCTGGGATAGAAGCTGTTTTTCAGCCTATTTGTCCTTGTTTTTATTATTCTGTACCATCTACCAGATGGTAATATTTCAAAAAAAAAGGGGTGCCCAGGATGAGATGGATCTTTGAGAATGTTTTGAACTTTCTTAAGACAGTGGGAGCTATACAGTTCTTCCAAAGAGGGAAGAGGGCAACCCATGATCTTCTGTGCAATGACGTTAACCCTCTGGAGCGCTTTCCTATCTGCCCCTGTGCAACTGGCAAACCATCCACAGGTGCAGTAGTTTAAGATGCTCTCTCTGGTGCAGCGTAGAAGGTCACCAGCAGTTTTTCATCCAGTTGTTGTTTCCTGAGAAGTCTCAGATAGTATAATCTCTGCTGGGCCCTTTTGACCAGGGCTGCAAGGTGAATACCCCAGGTCAGGTCCTCTTTTATGGTAACACCCAGAAACTTAAAACTGGCCACTTGCTCCACTCGGTCTCCATTGATAAACCTCCAAGGGCGGGTTGTCTGATCTGTTCCTTCTATAATCCACTATAAGATCCTTGGTCTTACTGGTGTTGAGAACCAAGTTATTGTCTTCAATGAATAAGCAACAAGACCAATTCCTGCTCCAAAGATGCATGCAAATTGTTACTTTTTCCTCTTTTCTCATCTGGATTGGCACCATATTGTAAGGAAATTGGGAATATTAATCCTGATCCTTTGGAGCAGTTATACAATCTGGAGAAATATTCTGAACCAAAGTACAAAACTACCATTTTTTAAAATCCACTCTGACATCACAAGTCTAAAACTATCATGTACTCTACTTTCAATTATCATGTACTCTATACTGACTTTCAATTTGAGTTAAATGTGTTTACATGGAAATGATCCAACAAGAACATGTTTGCTTTCTAATCATGTACTTTGCAACAAGAAATACAGTTAATTTTGATTAAATGTCTGTTCCTACCAGATTTCATCCCAAAATTGTAGTTTCTGTCTCTGGTGTTATGTTTTCATGCTAGTAAAGAACAAATTTTTAGCAATTGTATTTGGCAGTAACTTCTGTCTGTAGTTTAACTTGTTAGTCAAAGTGCTTTGCAGTGCCAGAAATACAGTATTTATATACTGCAGGTAATTCTTGACTTACAACCACAATCAGGAGAACCAGAATGTTGGTTGCTAAGAAAGGTCGTTGTTAATTTAATCACATCCGATTTTTGGCCTTTTTTTTGCTACAGTTGTTAAGTGAATTATAGATAAATTCTCTATTTATGACCAGAATTAGGACCAGAATTTCCACGGTTAAACAAGGCAGAAGTGAGCCACACCCTATTTTATGACCTTTTCTGGTTGTTAAGCAAATCATTGCAGCTGTTAAGTGAATCATTAGGTGAATCTGGCTTCCCCATTGTCCCAAAGGTGCTTTTCCAGGAGGCAGTTGGACTTTCTTGTCTTTTTTCTTTCCCTTCTCATCCAAGAAGCTTCTTCAGCTCTGACTGGATGGTGGGGAATGGAAGGATTTTGTTTTTTTTCCTAGCAGACAGCTGGTCATTTGCATCCTTTTAGAGGGTCGTTGAGGCCACTTGGAGGTTTATCTGTGTCCTCAGGGTCACCTGAGTAGTGCAAATGGTTCCTGTAAGTTGCAATTTTTTTCCTCTGGAAATCCCTTCCTACTCCCACCCCATTCAAAGGGAGCTCATCCCAAATTGCATAGCTCAAAGTCTGTGGAGATTCTCAGTCATCCAGGCCATGGTTTTCCCAAAGGTGCTTTTTTTCAAGAGGCAACTGGACTTTCTGGTTTTTATTTTGAAGACGTTTCGCTTCTCATCCAAGAAGCTTCTTCAGCTCTGACTGGATGGTTGGGAATGGAAGGGTTTATATTCCTTGCAGACAGCTGGTCATTTGCATCCTTTTAGAGGGTCGTTGAGGCCACTTGGAGGTTTATCTGTGTCCTCAGGGTCACCTGAGTAGTGCAAATGATTCCTGTAGTCTGCAATTTTTTCTCCTCTGGAAATCCCTTCCTACTCCCACCCCATTCAAAGGGTGTGCATCCCAAATAGCATAGCTAAAAGTCTGTGGAGATTCTCATTCATCCAGGTCATGGTTGTCCCAAAGGTATTTTTTTCTGGACATCCTTATCTAGGGTTTTTTGTTCTCCTGGACTTTCTGGACTTTTTCTGGACTTTACGGACTCCCCCCCCCCCCCAATGGTTTGGGAGTAGGAATGGATTTCCAGGAAAAAATTGCAGGCTACAGGAACCATGAGCACTACTCAGATGACCCTCAGGCTAATTCTGCTGATTGCCAGCAGTTCGAATCTCAACCAGGTTGACTCAACCTTCCATCCTTCCGAGGTGGGTAAAATGAGGACCCAGATTGTTGGGGGACAATAGGCTGACTCTGTAAATAGCTTAGAGAGGGCTAGAAAGCACTTGTGAAGCGGTATATACGTCTAAGTGCTGTTGCTATTCTTGCTATTCTTAAGAGAAAACGTAGAGAAGCAGAAACTTGGGGATTGGCATGTCCTAACCCAGATGTCTCTTTCCCAGGGGAAACCGGCATTGGCAAATCAACCCTCATGGACACGTTGTTCAACACGAAGTTCGAAAGTGACGCTGCCACCCACAAGGAGCCTGGTGTACGGTTGAAAGCAAGGAGTTACGAACTTCAGGAGAGCAACGTCCGTCTCAAGCTGACGATTGTCGATACGGTGGGATTCGGAGACCAGATCAATAAGGATGACAGGTACTTTAAAAGATAATAATGATGGTATCTATTCAGTCATGTCCAGCTCTTGGTGATTCTGTGGCCCAGGTCTCTCCACAGCTTCCGATCTCGCACTACTTCTTTGACCCAAAGGTGCTTTTTTTCAGGAGGTAACTGGACTCTCTTGTTCTTTTTTTTTTTTCCTTTTGAAGACGTTTCGCTTCTCATCCAAGAAGCTTCTTCAGCTCTTGACAGGATAGGTGGAAATGGAAGGATTTGATATTCCTTGCAGACAGCTGGTCATTTGCATCCTTTTAGAGGGACATTGAGGTCACTTGGAAATTTATCTGTGTCCTCAGGGTCACCTGAGTAGTGCTAATGGGTCCTGTAGTCTGCAAATGTTTTTCCACTGGAAATTCCTTCCTACTCCCACCCCATTCAAAGGGTATTTACCCCAAATTGTGTAGTTAAAAGTCTGTAGAGATTCTCAGTCATCCAGGCCATGGTTGTCCCAAAGGTGCTTTTTCAGGAGGTAACTGGACTTTGTTCTTTTTTTCTTTTTGAAGACGTTTCACTTCTCATCCAAGAAGCTTCTTCAGCTCTGACTGGATGGTGAAGAATGGAAGGATTGATATTCCTTGCAGACAGCTAGTCATTTGCATCCTTTTAGAGAGTCCTTGAGGCCACTTGGAGATTTATCTATGTCCTCAGGATCACCCGAGAAGGGCTAAAGGTTCCTATAGTCTGCAGTTTTTTCCTCTGGAAATCCCTTCCTACTCCCACACAATTCCGAGGGTGTTCATCCCAAATTGCACAGCTAAAAGTCTGGAGAGATTCACAGTCATCCAGGTCATGGTTGTCCCAAAGGTGCTTTTTCTAGACTTCCTTATCTAGGGTTTCTTCTTCTGGACTTTTTCCCCCTCTGAATGGTGTGGGAGTAGGAACACTGTACACTATTCACTGATTTAAAGGAGGCCCTTTCCTCCATTATTATTGTTGTTGTTGTTATTGTTGTTGTTATTTTGTGACTTTATTCTTTTTTATATATTCATTCAAAGCACCTGGTGCTTTGACTCTAGTTATTGGAGGAGAACAGAAAAAGAAAGCATTTTTTTTTCTTATTCGTACACAAGTTGTCCTCAACTTACAACCACAGTTGAGTCCAACATTTCTGTTGCTAAGTGTGACATTTGTTAAGTGAGTTTTGTTCCCTTTTACGGCTTTGCTTGCCACAGTTGTTAAGGGAATCACTGCAGTTGTTAAGTTAGTAATACGGTCATTAAGTGAATCTGGCTTTCCCATTGACTTTGCTGGTCAGATGGTCGCAAAAGGGGATCATGTGACCCCAGGACACTGCAACTGTCATAAATATGAGCCAAGCATCTGAATTTTGATCACATGACCATGGGGATGCTGCAATGGTCAAAAGTGTGAAAAACAGTCATAAGTCACCTTTTCAGGGCTGTTGTAACTTTGAACGGTCACTAAATGAAGTGACTAAATGTTTCAAGTATACAGTAAATGTTTTAAGTATACAGGTCATCCTCGACCCACATCTGTAACAGAGCCTGCCCACTGTGGTTGTAAGTCGTGATGGTCATAAAATGGGTCAGCCCACATGATCTTACAACCTACAAACCTCATAGCTTCGATCAGTTGTAAAGCGAGCACTGTGTTTCCCCGAAAGTAAGACCCTGTTTTATATTTATTTGCCACCAAAAAAGGCACCAGGTCTTATTTTGGGGGGATGTTGTCCACTGACTCACCTCACTTGCCTGCATTGCCCCTGGCCATCTTTTTGCTGTCAGAGGCCTTCAGAAACTTCTTCTGCAAGACTTTCCTGAAGGCCTCTGCAGCTGATATCGGAAATCCTTGCCGGCTGCAGAAGAAATGGGCCAACATGGCAGGTGTCAGGGTGTGCGAGGCCTGGCTGCAACTGTCCAAAAGTAAGTAGTAGGGCAGCTCCACGCCCCCCCCCCCACCCTAGCTTAATTTTTATCCGTGCAGCCTGGAGTGAGGCAAGGATCTTAATTAGGGCTTATTTTGGGGGGGGGGGGGTAGGTTTTATATTGGGCACACGTGTTAAAAAAAATCAAGCTAGGGCTTACTTTTGAGGTAGGTCATATTTTTGGGGAAACATGGGACATGTATCAGTTTTCTCCTAAAGGTCCATCGTGAATGCAAGTCAGAATACCTTCTCAAACCTTGCTGATGTTTCTCAACTTCTTCTTCTGTTTATCTCTTTTGACTAATTCTTTTAGTAGGAAGCAGTAGTTCTTCTTTTAACAGTCCTCGAGTTTGGGGAAGACCTTCGTTTTGCTTTGGAGGCCAATAACTGATCTTGAAATGCTATTTTTTTTCCCCATTCTGAGGATTGGAGATTTTAATGAATGCATCAAACTTGGACACCAAGGGACAATCCCTGCCTGCTGGAAGGGATCTTTTGGGAAGCAGCATAGATACTTTCAAGCCAAGAGAAAGGACAGACTGACAGACAGAGAGCCAAAGAGAAAGAGAGATCAGTTGTTCAAAAGGAAAAATACCTTGGCATTTCTTGTCTGCTTTGCATGTGATTTAATTCGGGAAGGGTTTGCAACGAGCTTTCCTTCATCTGTTAAGATCTTCTTTGTTAGAAAGGCACCCTCTGAAGGTGATATAAATAGGCAAGCTGCTATCCCAATATGCCTTGACACAATCGAAGGCTTGTTTCAAATAAACATTAGCCAAAGCTGTCAACCACAGTTAATCATAGTTGCTTAAAACAACAACAACTATGGGGTCCAAAAGCTGCTAATCAAAGATGGCAATTGAATCCTTTATGGAAAAACCTTCAGTTTTTCAAGAAGGTATATTGGCTAATTGCGTCAATTCTAGAAGGCAGTAAGGCTGCTTTGGATGTGATATATATTGTCCCTGAGCCATGGTGGCTCAGTAGTTAGAGTGCAGTACTGCAGGCTAAATCTGCTGACTGCTAGCAGTTCGATCCAGCTCAAGGTTGACTCAGCCTTCCATCCTTCTGAGGTCGGTAAAATGAGGACCCAGATTATTGGGGACAACAGGCTGACTCTGTAAAGAGCTTAGAGAGGGCTGGAAAGCACTGTGAAGTGGTATATAAGTCTACGTCCTGTTGCCATTGCTATCTCTTGTTGGGGAGGGGAAGGGTAAGTAGCAGGAAGGTTCGTTAGAGGTAGTCCTTAACTTACAACCACAATCGAACCCCACCTTTTGTTGCTAAGCGAGACAGTTGTTAAATGAATTTTGCCCCATTTTACAACCTTTCTTGCCACCGCTGTTAACCGGATCATGCAGTTGTTAAGTTAGTCACATGGTTGTTAAGTGAATCTGGCTTCCCTGTTGACTTTGCTTGTCAGAAGGCCACAAAAAGGGATCACATGACCCCCGGATACTGCGACTGTCATAAATATGAGACAGTAGCCAGGTGTCCAAATTTTGATCACGTGACCATGGGGATGCTGCATCAGTCATAGATATGTAAAATGGTCATAAGTCACCTTTTACAGTGCTGTTGTAACTTTGAACGGTCACTAAATGAACTATTGTAAGTCGAAGACTACCTTCATAGAGAGAATGACACCTAAGACACATCCCTTACTCTCAACCTGACCACAATTAAGCCAGGTCTCAGTGACTGCCAACTAACAGACTGTTGCAAAACCAGTTTAGGTTTAAACTGGCAAAAATAAAATACTCATTTTAAGCAATGGTGATAATTTAAGTTATCTTTTTGGGGGGATATCTTGTAACTTTGAACAGTCACTAAGCGATCATTTATAAACCAAGGAGTGTTGTGGTTAGCCGGCAGTAGGTGTGGATGGCTGAGGAGAGCGAGGACTCATTATGGTGAGGGGCCAGGACCATTAGGGAGTGGTGCCTTCAGAGATTGTGGGGGCTGGCAGCAGCGATGAGGAGGTTCCCGAGGAGCCTGTGCCAAGTGCGCGCAGGGCTGCTCACAGGAGAGAACAGTTACAACAGCACAGGCGACTTAGGAATAAGGCTGCAAGGTAATGGCCCCTCCTTCAAGAAGATAAAAGCCAGCTGTGAATCGGACGTTCTTTGCAGGAAGCAAAGACGTTTTGAAACTCTAGCCTCGTGGACACTGCAGTATCTTAAGTTGGTATTTGAAGACTCTTGTGTTGTAAAATATCTCTAGGTAACCTGATCTGTTATTCTTGGCAGCTTCGCACAGTTTTGGCAAGGTTTGTGCTTATCAAAGTTAATTAGTTTGCAGCAGCCTTTTAACCGGGGATTTGTAAGAATCATTAAAAGGTTTCTGTTCCCTTTGGTTCGTGTTTGTCTTCTTGGAAAAGGGTTTGGGTCAGAACAAGGAGTACTTGTACCATTCTTCTCAAAGAAGTGAGGTTTGTGGGCTGCCAAAGGAAGATTGGGACTTCCTGCCATCCTTCTTCCGTCTCTGATAAAAGGGTCTTGTGTAGATTATATTTAATGAACAGTGAATAAGATTTGCAGTGCAATAGTTACCCAGCTAGATAAGCAAGTTCGTTCCACATATGGTGAGCTGGAACCATTTTTTAAAAAATTGTTTTCATGTGTCCAGTGACCCACAATTTGAAATCTCTTACTTTGCTTGTCTTTATACTAGACCATTCTGGTGTAAAGAAAAAGATTATTTCCACACAAACACACTGTGGGAAAAACCTGTGAATTCTCGCTTTGTTTCACATGGATTTGAAAGTTTATAGATTACTTAAAACGTTGGGTGGGTGAGTTGATTTTAGCTAACAGCCGGGCTATTTTGACCATTCTGTCTTGATTTTTCCTAAATAGGGAATAATCTTTCACAAGGAATTCATGGAATGTGTGGTTTGGGGGAGAGAGAGAAAAAGAAATTCAAGATGCGTCATTTTAAGACCGTGGAAACATAGAATGGGAAACTGATGAGTGGAAGATCTTTCTCTGGGTGTATATGTGTATAAAATAGCATGGGTGACCCTTAACACATCCTGCCTTTATAGTTTCATTCCTCTGTGAAATTTAGCATTCTTTCTTTTTCTGCCATCGGCTTACCATGTTTCTCCAATACACACATACTTTGGAATAAGGAATACTATGTGAGCAAATCAGCTTTTTCATTATAATTACATTGAATACTGGATCATGTAATAATCGCTGGATTTCATTGGATCCTGGGTTCACACAGTATCTGCTGTTGTCTGTTGTCTAGTTGCTTTCACAAGAACCTTCTATGCCCATGATCACACTTTCTATCAGGCTCTCTGAGAGTCTGGAAAGAGTGCAGAAAGGAGGCTGAAGGCTAAAACCTAGGAAGAATGGTTGCAGGAATTGGGTATGTCTTGTAAAAAGAAGGACTAGGGGAGATAGGACAGCAGTGTTCCAATATTTGAGGGGCTGCCGCAAAGAAGAGCGAGTCAGGTTATTCTCCAAAGCACCAGAAGGCAGGACAAGAAGCCATGGATGGAAACTAATCAAGGAGAGAAGCAACCTAGAATTAAAGAGAAACTTCCTAACAGTGAGGACAATCAACCAGTGGAACAGTTTGCCTTCAGAAGTTGTGGGCACTCCGAGATCTAGCCATGATTTTAAAGTTCCTCGCGCATCAAGAAGGTCTTTGTATTTTATCATTTTATTAAGATCTAGATTGTTTCGATGTATCATCGCCTCCATCGTTGAGATCCAAATTGGGATTTTTAAGTAATGTTTTTTTAAAAATTTTGTTCCAATTAGCCAATAAGGAATCTCTAATTATATGCCTGTGGAAATACTTCTGCTTAATTTTGCCAGTGTCCCATAAAAATGCATGCCATCCCCTCTGTAAATCATGGCCTGAAAATAAGATCCTTTTATTCGACAGATTTACCCACTTTTTCAACCAGAGTAAGGAGGCTGCACTACAATATAATTCCCAATTTGGGAGTGCCATACCTCCCCTGCTCTTCATGTGACTCTGGGACACTGCAACCGTCATAAATATGGGCCAGTTGCTAAACGTCTGAATTTTGATCATGTAACCACAAAAATGCTATAATGGTTGTAAGTATGAAAAACGGGCATACGTTGCTTTTTTCAGTGATCTTGTAAATTTGAATGGTCACTAAAGGAAACTGTTGTAAATCAAGAACTACCTGTATAGTTGCTGCAGGAGCAAGGTGGATTTATAGTTGCTGCAGGAGCAAGATGGATTTGAATGGGTGAGTTGGGCCTAATGTCCAGAATAGGTTAAGCTCTTCCAAGCCAATGAGTTGACTGAGGCTATGGAAGATCTGACTTTGGACTGTGGATAGGGCAGTGTCCAAAATTGTTGCTTATTCAGATTTAAATATTTCTAACCACAAGATGAGGTCCAAGAAGGAACAACCCAGCCACATGGATTTATTCCCCTGTTTTGTGCTGTGTCAGCTTCTATTATAATTTGGTCTGCGTTCTATAAAACCTTCCTTATCTTCAAACTTGGAATTCGCTATAAGCCCTCTTCGTTCCCTCAGTGTAAAGTTTCTTCCTTGTTTAATGCTGATGTGAGGGAGATTGGGAACAGCTGTCAGAAGATGCTGGCAGTTTTTTTTTTATTATTATTATTCAAATTCCAACGAGATGCCCTGATAAACAGACCCTGAATCAGAGCATCCTGCAGCTCATTAGGAGCTCTTTAGATACATAGAGTTCACCCTCAGTTGAAGAGCCGGCTGTCGCCCCCCCAAAAAAAAAGTTCATGAAAAAGAATAGTTCACTGCCTCCTTAAGTATACAAACGTGCTCACGAACTGTGTAAAAAGTTGTTCAGAAGCAGCACAATGCTAGATATGGGAGATGACCAGACTGGGCCAGAGGGAGGTATCAAACGCACCATTAGTTTGGAATCTCTGCACCTCCATAAGAGGCCTAAATCCAGCCCTCCTTAATGTCTTTTTGACTCTTTTTCCGGTGCCAGTTTGCCTTGGATCATTAGTAGTTCAGATTCTTATGTATCGCTACCATGAAATAAACTTGTAGCACTCTTGAACTCTATCCTCTAATCCTTGCCTAGCACTTCCACAGCCCGGTTCGCAATAGGCTGCAGCCTGGCACTGGGCTATGGCCCAAAGGTTGGGTACCCTTGTTCTCTCCTATCCCAATTTTTAATTGATAATTGGGTACCCCTTTTCTAGCCTAATCAATTTTTAATTGATTAATTTTAATAATTACATTTCTAAGTGCTTAATAAACATGTTGTCTGGGTATTTAATTTGTTTAACAATATTAATCTTAATCTCCACCCCTTTTTTTCCAACCACTGGTAGAATAAATTCCATGTTTGATAGTATTCTGTGTCTTCTTTCTGCTTAATTTTCAATGTCCATCTATCTATTTCTGCACAGTCTAGTAGTATCTTCTTAATTAACTTTTCATCTCGCAGGGTTTCTTCATTTTTCCAATGTTGTGTGAATATAATTCTCGCTGCTGTTACAACATGTAATATTAAACACATACTTATCTAATTTTTCTGATATTATACCTAATAAAAACAATTCAGGTTTAAAATCTACAGGTTTCCCTATCATCCTTTCTAGCCACCTGTGTATCTTTGCCCAACATTTTTTTGTTTTATCACAAATCCACCACATATGATAAAATGTGTCCGTCTTTTGATTACATGTCCAGCATTTGCTAGACATATTTTTTAAACATTTTAGCTAACTTAGCAGGTGGTAAACGCCATCTATAAAACATTTTATATAAATTTTCTTTATAAGAAGTTGCCATTGTTACCTATCCTGGATTCTTTTGAACTCTATCCTGGTTTCTGACTTCTTGTACCTGACATTAAGATGATACCACCTGTTGTTGAGCAACTATGATTAGCATAATATGTAAATCATATTTAAATGTCACATGATTCGCATAATATGTAGATCATATTTAAATGTCGTCCCCATGTGGGATGCTCGGAGTCATGAATACAAGTAACCCTCTATTTCAAACTGTAATGGAAAGTATCCATTATGGTCATGACAATTGTAAATTGCATTGTCACATGACCAGATCACATTTTTACAGCTTGATGGCAGTTGTTAAGCGAATACCACAGATGTTAAAAGGAACCAATTGTTCACTATGGGGCAGTTTTGCCAAAAATAAATGCCAGTTTTCAGCAAAAAAAACCATTATAAAATGGGATATTGCAGATGGCTATAAATATAGGCCAGTTAGCCAAGTGCCCAAAATGCCATCACGTGATTGGTACAGTGGTGGCCATTGGAACTTTGGACCAGGTCATAAGTACCCCTGAGGAGGTCCGTCATAATTTTGAATGGTTGCTAAGTGACCAGATGTAAGTTGAGAACCACGTGTGTACAATTTGAGCAAACTGGGCCAGCTTGCCATCCTTCTGATCTGTTTGCTATAGTTATTCAAGATGGATGGGTAGTAGAGGAGGTTGAATCCAATTCAACACCTTTTATAATCCTAAATCATGAGGAGTAAATAATTCTACTTTTAACTTTGCTGCAGTCAAACCCCACCTGTTTGTTGAAAGTCTGTTAACAATGGCAATTGTTCCCGATCTGAATGTGAATTCTTTTTGTTTCAGCTACAAGCCCATTGTGGAATACATAGATGCTCAATTCGAGGCCTACTTGCAGGAAGAGCTGAAGATCAAGCGATCCCTGTTTAATTATCACGACACCAGGATCCACGCCTGCTTATATTTCATTGCCCCGACTGGGCACTCACTGAAATCCCTTGATCTGGTCACCATGAAGAAGCTGGACAGCAAGGTACTGTTCTCCTGGATGAGATAGGATCTCAGTTCTTATTTTATCATCACATTGTTATCTAGATCAGGGGTCTCCCACCTTGGCAACTTTAAGACTTGTGGACTTCAACTCCCAGAGAATTCAGCCAGTGAAGCTGAGGAACTGGGAGTTGAAGTCCACAAGTCTTAAAGTTGCCAAGGGAAGATCCTTGTTTTTCTGAAATGGGGATGGAAATTGGAAGGTGAGGCAGAATCTGAGATTCATTTTTTGAGGAGGGGGTGAGCCAGTGCCTCCTTAAAAGGTAAAGGGACATGCCCTTCTCTCAAGGATGAATTAACCATCGCCAGAAACCACATGTCCCCTGTCAGGCAGCCTTAACTATCTAGGAAAGGTGTGTATCTAAGAAGCAGGGGAAGTCATGAAGACCCTGTCCATTTTCTCAGGTTCAAACTATTTCCAGATAAAAGAGTGAGACATTCCCACTGAACCTGTACTAAGGATGATGTCTGACTAGGATTGAATTCTACACTTAGGCAAGAAAAACCAAAAGTACACATATAGACTGGGTGAAATCAGGCTCAATAGCAGTAACTGTGAGAGGGATCTTGGAGTCTTAGTGGACAACCAGCTAAATATGAGCCAGCAGTGTGCAGCAGCAGCCAAAAAAGCTAATGCAATCCTAAATTGCATTAACAGAGAGATACAATTGAGATCAAGTGAGGTACTAATACCATTCTATAAAGCCCTAGTAAGACCACACCTAGAATACTGAATCCAGTTTTGGTCACCACACTATAAAAAAGATGTTGAGACTCTAGAAAAAAATACATTAGAAGAGCAACCAGGATGATTAGGGGACTGGAGACTAAAACATATGAAGAACGGTTGCAGGAACTGGGCATGGCTAGTCTAGTGAAGAGAAGGACCAGGGGAGACATGATAGCAGTCTTCCAATATCTGAGGGGCTGCCACAGAGAAGAAGGGGTCAAGCTGTTTTCTAAAGCACCTGTAGACCAGACAAGGAATAATGGATGGAAACTGAACAAGGAGAGATTTAACCTGGAGATAAGGAGAAACTTTCTGACAGTGAGAGCAATCAACCAATGGAACAGAAGTTGCCCTCGGAAGTCACCTGTAATCAATCAAGGAATCAATTATTAACCAATCCATCATCCTCCACTTAGAGACAAACAACCTACTCTCTAATAAACAATTTGGTTTCAGAAAAAAACTATCCTGTAATCTGCAACTCTTACACTGCAAAAACATATGGACGACACAACTCAATCAGGGCAAAGCAATAGACACAATCTACATAGACTTCTGTAAAGCCTTTGATTCAGTGGTACACGACAAACTACTCCTAAAACTAAAATCTTATGGTAAAATCTTATGGAAACCATCTTGGTTTCCTTCTTTCTCTCTCTTTTTTAAATTTCTCTCTAAATGACATATTGGAAGAAAAAAAAGGGGGGGGGTATTTTTTCTTCCCTCCCAGATTCCTGAATGTTCACCTCAGCTTTTTGCAAACAGCAGGCAAAAGCAATTACTTCTTCACACAACATTTAAATTATGGAATTCTCAGCATATAAAATTTGGTTCCAAAAGGTGTGGTGGATGTTTTTTTTTAAAGTATTAAAAAAGTCACGAAATATAGGGGAACATTCTTTTTATGCTTTCTCTGGGAGGAAAAAACTCTGAAAAGAAAGTTCATAAATTTGGGGGGGAGAATCCAAATAAATATCACCCACATTCTCTCCATACAAGTTTATGTAATGTAAAGCAGGGGTCTCCAACCTTGGTAACGTTAAGCCTGGAGGACTTCAACTCCCAGAATTCCCCAGCCAGTTGGGGAATTTTGGGAGTTGAAGTCCTCCAGGCTTAACGTTACCAAGGTTGGAGACCCCTGATGTAAAGGACTTATCTAAGTACTGTTTAATTTCTTATTATGTTCCACCACCTGTTTAATGACATTCTATTTAGATTACTTTCCCCGATGTGGCAACTTTAAGAAGTGTGGGCTTCAACATGGCTAGCTGGGGAATTCTGGGAGTTGAAGTCCACACATCTTAAGGTTACCAAAGTTGAAAAACATTAGTTTTAGATAGAAGGAACTTTATATCCTCTGTTCTTCATTTAGCTTCTTTTGTAGTCTTTCTTTCACTTCAACAAATAATATAGGTTGTAACGTCTGACACCCACTGTGAAATTTTTATAAGAGAATATAATAAGGCAGAGTTCTCCAACTTTGGGGCTGATAGGCCATCCAAGAACTTGAGACTACGATCAACAATTACATTTGGAATTTGATTAATAATTACCTGTGAAATTTTAAGAACGTTTGCAAACATTGAGGGGGGGAAAAGAGGGGACAATTTGGCAGTAGTTGAGAGCTAGCCATTGACAAATTATCCATTTATTGTCTCTCTTCGAGCCACATATGGATGACAAACATACAGTTCTTGATGATGGAGGGGGAAAAATGGCAAAACATGAATTATGACATCACAACACGAAGTTTCTTACTTGTTTCCTGGCACTGGATGCCAATCCCAAGCTGTGTCATTGTGAGAGGTGTTTGTTTATTTGCCACCCTGCAGGTGCTTGTGTTCCCAAAGGTATTCTTCAAAATAAAAAAAATGATCCTGGCAACTGGACTGACGCTTTAATTTACAAAAAATAATTTCTGAAATATATTAAAGGCCAGGGGAGGCTTAGCACCTGATAGACCTGAAGAAAAATGTTCCAAAGTGCAATGTTGCTTTCTACCAACATCCTCAGAATTATAATTAAAAGGTGCATCATGTCACATCAATATATTTTTATTTATTTATTCAATTCATACAGCTGCCCACCTCAAGTGAGTCTGGGAGGCAAAACATCCTGTGTTTAATTTGGAAAAGCAACACAGATTCAAATGGGATGTGCTGCCAAGTTGTAATGGCTTCAATTTCCCAGCAAGTATGTGTTGATTATATTTGGAAATTACTTTATGAGATGAGCAGCATGCCAAAATCTTTTTTTTTTTAAATTATTTGTTTGGATTTAGTAATTAGTTGAACAAGCTTGCACAAAATCTCAGTTTGTGTCCTTTGGAGTGGTTATAAGAAACAAAGTGGAAACTTTTCTTCTCTTGTTGATTTCTGATGTGGAAACACAGGCAAGAAGTGATTAGTATTTCCTGTGCTTTGTGGGGGGGAAAACTTAAACTTAGCATATGAACCTTGATGCAATTGAACAATTCTTGGAATTTACTTTCACAGCGATTCTTATCTCCTTCCTTTAAAATGGTTGCTAATAGTTTATAAGGCATATAATATTTCCTGTATAAAGCATATGCTATAGAGAGAGGAAATAGGAAATTGTGTTATTCTACTTACTTTATATGCAGCTGTCTTCTATATACGTAGTCCTTGATTTATGGCCACAATTGAGTCCAACATTTGTGTTGCTAAGCAGGACATTTATTAAGCGAGTCTTGCCCCCATATTTCTTGCTACATTTGTGAAATGAATCACTGCTGTTGTTAAGTTAGTAACACAGTTGTTAAATGAATCTGGCTTCCCCATTGACTTTGCTTGACCTTGGGGGACATAGCAACGGTCATAAGTATGAACCAGTTGCCAAGCACCTGAGTTTTAATCACATGACCATGGGGATGCTGCAGTGGTGCAAAATGCAAATTAGTGGACCTTATTTGCTGCCATTATTTGGAATTTTTAGAATAAATGACTAGGCTGGAAATGAGTGGTTTGTTCAATCTGAATAGTGTTAAAAATTTAAAGTGTGTCTGATAGGATCCTAGTTCATTTTATAATGCAAATTGCATCATCCAAATTTGACAGCTTAACTAGGAATTAAATAAATATTGACGCAAATACATTTAAGAACATAAAACTCTACCAAAAGCCTTATGGGGTTAAGTCTAATATCAGTCTAGTTCAGCAATCTTTATTATAAAATAATCAGAGGGCTATAATAAGGAAACTCACAAACAGGATGAGATGGTATTAATCCTTTTGATAAGCAAATCCTTGAATTAATATACCATACAACCTCTAAAATTAGTAACTTTGCTCAGTTTTTTTGGCTTAGATGGTCTAACCGCCTACAAGGAAGATGTGAATTTTGTTCTAATAGTGTTCTGATATTGTTAATATTTTCTGTTCCTTGTTTTTCCTAAGTGGATTGTTATATTGGTTTTGTTCTGTGTTTTTACGTGAGCCATTAAGAGCCATTAGGAGTCTGGCAGTATACAAATTTAACCAAACAGTTTAACCCAGGGGTCAACAACCTTTTGGACCTCAGGGACCACCAAACTCATAATTTTAAATCCCGTGGACCAGAGACCCTGGGAAAATAAAAATAAAAAGTCTGTAGGAAAATTCCCCACCCCGTTTTCCTACCGATCGATCATTCTTTATTTGGGACCGCAGCAGAGGTGGTATTCCACAGGTTCTCACCAAATTTGGGGAACCAGTAGTGGAAATTTTGAGTAGTTCGGAGAACCGGCAAATCCCACCTCTGACTGGAGATTTTACAGTATCCTTACCATGCAATGCCCACCAAGCCACACCTATAGAACCAGTAGTAAAAAAAATTTGAATCCCACCACTGGATCGCAGGATACCGTCTCCAGCTCCATTCTCAGGGAAAAGAGAGAGAGACTTTTGGCTTCGTGCAAGGAAAGTAGCAGAAGCAGCAGAAGTCTTTCTTTCTCTCCCCCAAACTCCGCCAGAAATGAGTTTTTGTGAGACTTGTGCAGCCTCTTGGAGCAGGATGCCTTGCAGGGTCCCAAATACTCATTTCTGGTGGAGTTTGGGAGAGAAAGAAAGACTTTTGCTGCTTTCCCTGCATGCAGCCAAAAGCAGAAGAAGAAAGAAACGGAAAGAAGCAGCCCGGTGGCCAGGCGAGGCATGTGGGGCAAGTTCCCCACCACCCGCCCTTTCCCCCCTCCCTTCACTACCTCATGTTGTTCGCAATGCATGCGATGCAAGCCTTGTGTTCCCACGGGCCATGTGGGGGGGCGCAGCCTTGTGTTCCCACACAGCCTGGATTAATTGCTTTGGGGGTGACATTTCTCTGCAGACCACCAAAATTTTCCCGTGGACCACCAGTGGTCCCCTCCCCACTGGTTGGCAACCACTGGTTTAACCAATCAACAGTTGATAATCCCACCCTCTATGAATTTGTCCACTTATCCACTAAAAACATCTAACACTAGTGGTCATTGCCACACCCAGTGGCAACCAATTCCAACTTGGATATTTGATATATAAAGAAAGAAATCCTGAGTCATCCCATAATTGCTTTTGGTGCTGATTCCAAGTTTTAATATAGCAAGAGAAATCTTTCCTGACCAACTTTTCATGCCATGCATGATTTTAGAGTAAATATTGCTACTGTGTTTTCCTTTGCTAACATTCTTTTTTTTAAGCAAGAAATCCACAAACTTCTAATTGGGTAGCCACTTTTTGTACTTTTCTCAGCTGCGTGGCATTTTTTTTCTTGAGATCTGAAGATGAGAATCGTTCTCTTAAGTGCAATTCTGCCATAGATTTACACAGAGGCATCACTGCCACTGGTAATTTTATGCCCTTTTAAAATGTAGCTGTACGCTAATTACTTCCACTCAAGTGGAGACTACAACTCACAGTAAAATAAGGCTTGTTATCTTGGGATGGTAACCTAGAGTGAAGGAGAGATTTGATTCATGAAAGGATCTACTGTGCAGTTCAGTCAAAAGCTAGCATGTGGTTCTTTGACAAATATTGGGGCACAAGATTAAAGCAGGAAGATCTGGACTCCATACTAAAACAATTAACTGGTGATGGCTTTAAAAGAGGTACGGGTGAATTCATGGATGACCATCAGTCTTGTAGACTTATTGTTACTTCTAAGTAGAGGAAATACGTTCCCAGAACAATGATGGGAGAAGGATATGTCTCATTTTCTTCTGGTAAGGACCAAACAGGCATCTGGTTGGACACTGTGAGAAATAAAACATTGGGCCACGATGGGTCTTGACTTGATCGAGCAGGACTGCTATTATGTTCTTAAGTAAGCCATGATAGTGCTGAGCATTATTTCCATCCTAGTTTAATTAAGTGGCTTGCTTCCAGATTTGATTGAATGTGGGGGAGGAGAGATTTCAATGCACATAGAGAGACAAATTGCATGTTATACTGTATCTCTGTGTAGATGGAATCTCAGCTGCAATATGCCTTTCTATGCTAGTTCTGACCAAGGCTTTTGAGACCGCAATTAAGCTTAGTTAAAACAACTCTAGTTTTATTTCAGCTCTGGGAATTATGACCTGCTTAGTGATTAGCATGACTTACAACCGTCCTTCGGGACTCAATTTCAGTTGTTAATTGAGGACTGCCTGTTATCTACGTCCTTGTATTTTTTTTACCTGCTCATTTTGGGGTAGCTTTTCTTTTATATTCTACCATCATCAGGAACTGATGCAGCATAACGATCTTTGTTTTGCAGGTCAACATCATCCCAATAATAGCCAAGGCTGACACCATTGCCAAAAATGAGTTACACAAATTCAAAAGCAAAATCATGAGCGAGTTGGTGAGCAACGGGGTCCAGATCTATCAGTTTCCAACTGACGAAGAGACGGTGGCTGAGATTAACGCCACCATGAGCGTAAGTCTTTCTTTCCTTTCATCTTCTGAACACATCTTGGGATAAATGGCTGCTTCGTTACGTTTTTATGATAGATAGATAGATAGATAGATAGATAGATAGATAGATAGATAGATATAGATAGATAGATAGATAGAAGATCTTGTTATTGGTTTTCCTGCGAAGATTGAGAGCAGGCAACGTGATGAAGTCTCATTCATCATCTTCAGGCTTGTGTCTTCAGCTCTGTGCTTCTCAGAGTGAAGCCTTCTCAAGCCTGAAGATGATGAATGAGACTCATCAAACGCGTTAGATCTCCAATCTTCTGGAGAAAACCCAATAACCAAAGATCCACATACAAATACGAGAACCTCAGAAATACACACACACACACACACACACACACATACTTCGGAAGCCCATACATCTTGAATTTTACACATTCTATCCATGTGCATGTGTGTGCATGTGGTAAACTCAAGGAACACGGTGAAAAATTGGAACTAAACTTAAACATAAAGAAGAACAAACTAAAGGCAACAGGTGCAAGAAACAGATTTAGAACTGACTGCGAAGATATCAAAGTGGATATCTTTTAGGACAGAGTTCCCTGACCTTTCTGGGTTGATGGCCCGGAAATAGGGGGAGGGGCAGGGGCCTTTATGCACGCATGTGTGAACGGGCTTACGAGCACGGATGCAAATTGGTTGCTAGCGCGCACACAGGATGGCGACAGTAGTGCCCCCGCAGCACTTGGGGTGATGGTACACCCACATGGCACTCACGGCAATGATAGCGCCTTCCTGCCAGTAGCGCCCACATGGTACTCGCACTGCCAGTAGCTCCCACGTGGCACTCACAATGACGGTAGCACCTGCGCAGTGCTCACACTGACGCTAACACAAGTGGGGAGTGTGCGCATGAATACATGTATGCATGCGGCCCAGTGGCCAACAAGCCACGGCCCACAGATTGGGACTCTTGTTGTAGGATCAACAGTCAACAGAAAAGAAACAGCAAATTACATTACAGGCAGAATCATTATTAATTCAATGTTGTGAAAATTTACTGATTGACCCATCTATGAAGAGCTTATTCATTTGGCCAGTCTGCAGAAGAAATGGGTACACTAGTTCTCGACCTACAACCATTTATTTAGTGACCATGCAAAGTTACAACAGCACTGGAAACACTGGGAAAAAAGTGACTTAAGGCCTTTTTTCACACATACGTTGTAGCATCCCCTTGGTCATGTGATCCAAATTCAGGCACATGGCAATTGAGACTCATTTATGACCATTGCGGTGTCCCAGAGTCACGCGATCCCCTCTTGTGACTTTACTTTACAACCGTTTTACTAACTTAACAACTGCAGCGATTCACTTGATACCTGTAGCAAGAAAGGTCGTAGTAATGGGGCAAAATTCACTTAGCAGCTGTACGGCTTAGCAGTGGAAGTTTGGAACTCAGTATAGAATAGGGATAGGAATAGAATAGAATAGAATAGAATAGAATAGAATAGAATAGAATAGAATAGAATAGAATAGAATAGTTGGAAGGGACCTTGGAGGTCTTCTAGTCCAACCCCCTGCTTAGGCAGGAAACCCTATACCAGGGATGTCAAACTTGCGGCCCAGAGGCTGGATACATCACATGCTGGCCACGCCCACCCCCCGGTTTAACAAAGAGGGAAAAGTTGTGATACATCGTGTGCCGACGTGTCGTCGCGAGTTTGACACCCCTGCCCTATAGTACCATTTCAGACAAGACATCTGTAACAGCCTTTTTCATCAGCTGCTCTGAGTTCATAGAAAAGTAGCTGAAATGTATAAAAGTGAAACCTGAAGGAGTAACCTGAAGTTTTCGTTATCTGAAAGAGATGTTATTGAAATTAGTTCATGGCCATCATATTCATGTGTACTTTCGTGCTGTGCAGCTCAGAAGTTTACACTTTCCTAGGCAGACGGAGAGCAGGAAAGACCACAAAAATACCGGTTGCCATCATCCCACGGATCGTGGGGGAAAGTATTGTCCCACCCATGTGCCCAGTTCTTAACCCAATCTTATGAAAATGGACCTGGTTGCCAACTTCCTCAAAATAGAAACCGATTCAGAACTGAAAACTGCAGAATGAGAACAGCACCTGGAAGACTCTCCAGAGATGGAAAGACCCAAATGTCACTTCGTCTGCCTTTGGGGCTCCACTTCAAAATGTATACTATCCCGGAAGGAGGAAGAACCCCAAATATATATTTTATGGCTTCCTTGGCGAGGCTGGAGATGTCCCTTCTTCTTTAGGCAGAAGGATTGTTTACTGCAAATTCCCAACTCTCCAGGGTGGTTTTGAGGTTTTGGTTTGAAGCTTAAGAAATGGAGGAAATTAACTGTAGACCAGATCAGGCTTTGGGTGTGTGTGTGAGAGAGAGAGAGACAGAGAGAGAGAGAGAATGAGAACACGTGTGTATATTTTGAAACTTCAGCAAGGTATTAATTACATGCTTTCAAATAAATAAATCAGTGGCTTTGGGCCAAATCTGGTCTTCTGGGTGTTGTCACAAACCTTGCTAATTAAATTATATCATCTTGCCAAAGAAGGCCAGAGAGGTGGTCTCATAAAGAATAATAGATTCAATGAAACAGTTTTCAGAAAACTGTCAAAAAATTAATATAAACTAGGGACAACCAAAATGAAACATCTTTAAAAGGCAGAGTGGTTCCCCAGCGGCAGTTCTCTTTCAGTATGCAAGTGAACAACATGTTGAAGTTGTGAGCTAAAAAATAGACAATGTGGAGGCCAGGTGTGGTGCATCCATGAGGCATCATTGGGAAGGTCCTTCCACATTTTATTTACTTCTTTGTATCCCGCCTTTATTATTTTTACAAGCAACTCATGCGAGTGGAGTCCCACCCAGATCCCTCCCAAATTATGTGCATTAGTCATCTATGTGGTAGTGGAATATGAAGAATCCTGAAGACTGGTTGTCTCCTTCTTTTCTGTAATGTTATGTTCAGATAATAGATAAAATATCAAACAACGAATAAATAAAAATGCAGTCTGAGCCAAACTTTAACCTTTGCCTCTGACATTTGCAAGAATCCTCTGGAAGGTTTTAAATCAAACGGTCTTTGGCATTTCCACCATATGGCATACAGACAACCTTCTTCTTCTTCTTCTTCTTCTTCTTCTTCTTCTTCTTCTTCTTCTTCTTCTTCTTCTTCTTCTTCTTCTTCTTCTTCTTCTTCTTCTTCTTCTTCTTCTTCTTCTTCTTCTTCTTCTTCTTCTTCTTCTTCTTCTTCTTCTTCTTCTTCTTCTTCTTCTTCTCCTTTCTCTTCTCTCCTTCCTCCTTCCTCCTCTCCTCCTCCTCCTCCTCCTCCTCCTCCTCCTCCTCCTCCTCCTCCTCCTCCTCCTCCTCCTCCTCCCTCCTCTTCTTCTCCTTCTCTTCTCTTCTTCCTCCTCCTCTTCTTCTCTCCTCCTCCTCCTCCTCCTCCTCCTCCTCCTCCTCCCCTCCTCCTCCTCCTCCTCCTCCCTCTCCTTCTTCTCCTTTCTCTTCTCATTATCTTCTTTCCTCTTCTCCCTCTCCTCTTCTCCTTCTTCTTGTGCCCTATCTGTCATCTGACTTTGGTGATCATGTTGGCGACCCTATTTTTATCAACAGCCACATGAAAAAGTGCTGTTGAGTTTTGTCCAAAGCGGTCCCTCAGATTTGGAAGCCCTGATCTTCTTCTTCTGCCTGGACCTCCTTTGCCTTCAATCTTTCTGCAATTTATATTTGCTTACAATTTCTAATGTTCCTTTTTTTTAATGTGACTTTTGACAAATACTGTGCCTGATATAGAGTATTTATTACTGAGAAGAAGAAGGTTGCAGGTGCTTTTCCCTTGGTCTGTTGTTCCTTCATTCTATTCCTCCCTCCCTCCCTCCCTTTTCTCCTCTCTGTCTCATGCATATACATGCAGCTTCCTCTGATTGCTGATCTGTGGATTCTCCCTCAAATATTGCATTGGCTAGCTGGAATGCAGACAGGCTCTGCCGCTTTTTATTACATCCTCTTTTCCTTCCTCTTTTAGTAGAGGGCTATAAAATAGGGTGTGGTGTGGGCCAAGCCTTGACTTCCTTCAATTCACCATAACCGACTTCCTACGAAACGTCAACACTCACTTGTATTATAGACTGTCAGAGTTTAAATTGAACAAGCATATTCTGAAGAAAAGTGAGCAATGAGCTCTGAACTTATTTAAAAGTGAAATTTTCATCATCCTTCCTTTTCTGGGGACAGATATTACTTAGGTTATTTTGAAGGACAGCAGATGAAGCGGCTTTTTTTTTTTTGCTGCTTGTAAAGTTGAGTTGAAATATTCAGTGACTCTATTTCCCATGATAATTTACAGCTATGTGAAAGTTTAATGGAATGAAGGATGCGTAAGGAAGAAAGGAGATTTTTTTTTTTCCAAGAAAGAAGGGACAGAATTCCTTTGGGTCGAGTATGGGAGGGGTCCTATGATTTATGTTATAGATCCTAATTTGGATATTCTTAGAAAAGATGTAATTCTCGCACAGAATAATGCAAAGCATTTCAGAAGTGGATTCTCTGCCTTGAGAATCCACTTCTTAAAAATGTCAGCAATCGTTTTAAACAAGCAAAGATAGCTTGAAAAATGTTTGATCATTGCTCGTTGAACCATTTTCAGATCATCAGGCCATTTTTCTTTCTTGGGCTTTGCTCTTCTTTGCTCCTCTCCATGCAACAGACCATGGGTGGCGTGTGCTGTAATTAACTCTCTCCAGATATTGCTGCATAATGCAATTAGTTAGGGTTGTAATGAACTCTGGAGGAAGAAGCTGTTTTGATGTCAAGCCTGCTGTCACTGATACACACCCCCTTCAAAGGCTACAGCTGTATTCCAGAGATGCTTTAAACCCCCACCACCACACACACACACCCCCAAAAAAGCCAGCACTGTGTCCTGAATGTTGCCTTTTTCTCCACCCAGCTCTTTCTTAGAGGAAACTGTTTTTGGCAGGAGAACACAGAGCCACCATGTTTGCTCTGGGTGGTTGTGCAAAACGTTGAATGACTTCAAATTCAGAACACCACACTTTCAAGTCTGAGGCCATTCATTAGGTTGCAGAATTCCCTCTTTCATTTCCAAAATAATAATAAACAGCTGCCTCAAACATGGGACTGCTCCTTTGAACCTTTTAAACAAATGCTTTGAAGTAAAAGTGAGATTTTTCTACTGGATAACAAGAGTTGAAAAGGCCTTGGAGATAATAGCATAGCATAGCATAGCATAGCATAGCATAGCATAGCATAGCATAGCATAGCATAGCATAGCATAGCATAGTTGGAAGGGATCTTTGAGGCCTTCTAATCAAACCTCCAGTTCAGGCAGGACACCCTATACCAGTGGTGGCTAACCTTTTTGGGCTCCTGTGCCAAAAATTGTGTGCGCGCCAGAACGCACACACTTGTTTGCCAGCACCCAGAATGCAATATGTACTACAGGAAGTGACAAAACAGGCCTATAATTTGTCCTGAAAAGCCTTGCAGAGGCTTTTTCCAAGCCTCTGGGAGGCCCAAAAAAGGCCTCAAACCAGCCTTAAAAAAAAATCAACTGTGAGGCGCGCACATGCGCAGTGAGGTAAGTTCGCCTGTGGCTCGTATGCCAGCACAAATGGCTCTGTGTGCCACTTATGGTCGAGCTATTTTCTAAAGCACCCGAAGGTCAGACAAGGAATAATGGATGGAAACTGAACGAGGAGAGATTTAACCTGGAAATAAGGAGAAACTTTCTGACAGTGAGAACAATCAACCAATGGAACAGAAGTTGCCCTCAGAAGTTGTGGGAGCTTCATCCCTGGAAGCTTTCAAGAAGAGACTGAGCTGCCATCTGTCAGAAATGGTGTAGGGTCTCCCGCTTGGGCGGGGGGCTAGACTAGATGACCTATAAGGTCCCTTCCAACTCTGATTATCTGTTATCTGTTACCTATGCCATTTCAGACAAATGGCTGTCTTAATCTCTTTAAAATTTCCAGTGATGACCCAGCTATTAAGAATTCTGTCCCAGATGAATAACTTTGGGTTGTCCTATAACCACTTTAACCAGGGCCGTGAAGACTCATCAGCTGACGACGCTGAGCTTCTCAGTTGGAAAGCTGACACTGCATGATGGGTTGAGCTCCTGTTATACTTGCCCCAGCTCCTGTCCACCTAGCAGTTCAAAAGCATGCAAATGCAAGTAGATAAATAGGTACCACTTTGTTGGGAAGGTGACGGCGTTTCATGTGTTTCGGCATTTAGTCATGCTGGCCACATGATCATGGAAATGTCTTCAGTCAATAATGGCTCCCTTGACTAAGAAATGGAGATGAGCACTGTCCCCTATCATCTCACCTGGATTCAGAGAGTCTCTAAAGGTCCAAAATGAATGTCTAGATGCAGGTGTGGGTCAAGGGCAGAAAAGGAGACTAGTGTTTGGTTGGAAGTGTTTCTTGGCGAAAGGAAATAAGTAGCTTGGCTTTTCACAACTGAGTTGGGCTCCTTCAAAGTGGCATTGTTGGAGATGTAAGCACAAACAAGGTACATTTTTTTATATGTGGTGGACGTGTATAGAAGCCAGGAAACACATTGGATTAAAATAAGGAAATAGAGGAAGTTATGAAACAAAAAATTGAGTTGAAACCGAAATTATTTCTACTAGGTATAACAAAAGGAAACTTAAGTAAGAAAATTCAGTTTATTACACTCCACATAACAACTGTGGCTAAAATTATCTATGCACAAAATTGGAAACAGGACAACACTCCCTCAGACGTATGGTGATAAAAAAGGTGCTTGATTGTGCAGAGATGGATAGATTAACTATGAAACTAAAAGACAAAGGAGAAACGGAATACTACAAGATCTGGGACACATGGTACGAATGATTAGAGAATAGATGTAAATATTATACATAAAGGTTACTTAAGAGTGATAGTAAGGTGAAAGGGAAATATATGTATTTGTATTTGTGGAAAGGTAAAATATGTATGTAAGAATATTGATATAAAAACAGTAATGTATATAAGCAGAAGAAAAATGAAAATACTATTATGTAATTATGAGTCATACCGATACTGAAGCACGGTAAAGATTGGAAATGTGGTGTGAATGATGAAATATCCTTAATAAAAAATATTTAAAAAACAGCAACCAAGTGGATCACTCAAGAGTGGCGCAGAACCTGTCACTCCATGCCCAGGTGATCAGCCCCAGCAATGAGGGTACCTTTCATTATCCCTGTGGGGCTCTTTGGGGCTCTCTGAGCTTGGTTGTTTTCTTGCAAACATTTCATCACCCAACTTGGTAACATCAGTGCCAGAAGGGAGTGGGGTTTGCTTTAATTCAGTTTTGGGAATACCTAACCTCTTTATATCACCCTAATTTCAGGTCCATCTCCCATTTGCCGTGGTTGGCAGCACCGAAGAAGTGAAGATTGGCAATAAAATGGCCAAAGCTAGACAATATCCATGGGGAGTGGTCCAAGGTATGTTGATGGGGACAGAAAAATCTGTATATGTTTTGTACCAAGGGTACAAAAAAATTTAAATCGGGGTTGGCAGGTGGCAGCTATATGAGCAATTTCTTGAATCAGCAGGAAGCAAAACAACAGACATGACGGTTGCGACTGAGATCTGGAGAATTGTATCTGATGCACACCAAGAAAACATGTCCTTTTAAATTTCAGTAATAGCATGTGGAGTTTCCAATGAAGTTCTGTTTAGGCTGTTTTGCCTTTATTGTTAATAAAAGAGTTATTAATTAAAATGAATATAAACTTAGCACATTAATCACGATGGATACAAATATAGTTTCTGAATCACAGGGGAGATTGAGCAGTCAATCTAGCTCATTATAGAATATTCTTAAGTCAACTCAGTATCTGTAAAGCAAAAGGACTCTTCTACCTCCAGAACTGTTAATTACTGAAATAATGGAAATCAAATAATTTAAGCTCTTTTGAAAAATCTTTGGGAGATATAACTATAGAGATATCATCTTCATCTCCTTTTAATGACCCCATAATCCCTTACGGGGTAGAGTCCTGGGCAACTGAATGGAACTGAGTGTTTACTGGCCGGATGCCCTTCCTGTCGCCAGTGCGGAGTTTTGTTCATTCTCATTGTGCCCAGAGAGAGAAATATCTGCCTCTACCTAGGATCGAACTCACAGCCTCCTGATTGTGAGGCAAGAGCTCCACCTCTAGGCCATTGCACGATTTATATAATTATGGAGTTATAATGGCAATAAATCCTGATATATTTTTTTTGATTTTTTAAAATGAAAAATAGTTAGGTTTTTGTGTTAAGAAAAAAAGGGGAAATCCGGTTTCCGCCATATCCTTGATCTACATTTCCACATTTTTTTGATTTTTTAAAAAATAGTTGAAAATGAGAACCACTGTGATTTTGTAAAGTTGCGTGAAATGCTGATCAGAGTGAATATGGAAGACCTGAGGGAGCAGACTCATAGCCGACATTATGAGCTCTACCGCCGGTGCAAACTAGAAGAGATGGGATTCAAAGACACAGATCCTGACAGCAAACCATTCAGGTAGGTAAAGAGCAGGTGAGCTTCCAAACTAACTCAGAAAGAAGTTTGGTGTGTTGCTGGGAGCAGGTGCACAAAACCTTCTCATCTTAGAATTTCAGAGCCAATCCAGGCTAGCAGCTAAGAAAATACAAATCGTCCTATTTTAGATTTTGCTTCTTGCAATATCTCCCTGTATATCCAACTGCTCTCATTGGTCTTGGGAGCCATTGGTGGTGAAGTGGTTAAAACGCAGGATTGCAGTCACCTGAAAGATGATCATGTGATTGTGAAGGGGCACAACTCTGGAACCAGATAGCAAGTGCCTTTTGTGCGGGGGGGTGCACTGTAACATCAAATGGTTACTAAGCCAGCAGTTATAAGTTGAGGACTACCTCTAATGTTCCTACTTTTGAGGTGTCAGTGAGGCTTAGCGATAGCCCTTAGACTTATATACCGCTTTACAGTGCTTTACAGCCCTCTCTAAACAGTTTACAGAGTCAGCCTATTGCCCTCAACAATCTGGATCCTCATTTTACCCACCTTGGAAGGAGGGAAGGCTGAGTCAACCTTCAGCCTAGTGAGATTCGAACTGCCAAATTGCAGGCAGCCAGCAGTCAGCAGAAGTAGCTTGCAGTATTGCACTCTAACCACTGCACCACCGTGGCTCATTGCTAGATAAAACACAAAGCAGCTGAAATGCTTAAAAGCTGGTATAGAAAATAGTATGCAGGTATTAAGTATATTTACGATTTTATGCTCTGGCTATGTGAAAAGAAAAGCATCATTTAATGTTCAGATGCTCTTACAGAAACTTAAAAATGCAACTAGTTAGTATTCATTTAGGCGGAATGAATTTTGCCCCACCCTGCTTGTTCTATGCAGCAATAGAAGTCACAATGGAATTTTATCTTCTAGGAAGTGAGGTTTTTGGTTGTTAATCTATCCTTTCCCCACATCAATATTCTTTCGTTTTCATTGCTACATTTTACACTTCTCTTTCTGCTACTGTTAAATGGCTTGGGATATTCTGCACGAAATTTTTACAATAAGAATAAGTGCCAGTTCCCTGTTCATATATTTGTTCACACTGAATACATGCTTTCTTTCCACAAGGCATATTTTCCATTTGATGGATGATATGAATGAATGAAAGGGTTCAAGTTAAGATTGGCTTTGCCAGCCAAGGCACTTGTCTAAGAAATATGGTGCATTTTTTAATAGCATGGTTATATGGGACAGTTGTATGTAAATAGTATGAGTACTTACTGGGGAAAGAGAAAGGAAAGGAAGGAAAGAAAAAGACAGGAAGAATATGGGAAGGAAGCAGGAGAAAGGCAGAAAGAATATGGGAAGGAAGGAAAGAGGAAGAAAGGCAGGAAGAATATAGGAAGGAAGGAAATAGAAAGGAAGAATATGGGAATGAAGAAAGGAAATAGACAGGAAGAATATAGGAAAGGAAGGGAGGAAGGAAAGAAGGAATTATGACTGTCAAAGAATGAATATCCATATAAAATATAGTCTACCATCTACTTGAACAAGATGCTTTATTGGTTTGCTCTAGCAAAACAAAACCTGACTAATTTTGCCAAGTGACAGATGATTCTGAATTCCTTTTCACCACCTACTTGGTCTTGTTTTCTTTCTCCTCAACCATGTGGTGAAGCAATTCCTCATTACAGCTTGCCAAGTCCTGTTTAATGGATCTAGTCTAGAGCCAAACCCTGGTTCTTGTTTAACTGCCACTGATTCGGCCCACGTTTAATCAGATTCTTATGAGCATGTTCCCCCACCCTCACCCCGAACAGTTCCCACACAATAAACGATGTAATGTTGTTTAATTGGGCAAAGGAATATTCTATACCATCCCCTTGGATTCAACTGCTGACATACAGCTCCAGATAAAACTGCTTGATTCCAATTAGATGTACGTGCATAGTGTCTCATGTTTCTTCAATCATTCAGATAATTGGGTATCTTCAGATACAAATTCCTTATTCCCTTTAAGATTTATGCCCCAGGACTGGAATTCAAATTATTCCAAATTAAAATAGGAAGGAGCGCTTTTTAACAGCTACTGTACTTATTTAGAAGAATCAGTCTGAAGGTATCCATTAATGAAACTAGTTAGGCAAATGGCAACTGGGTAAGGCAGTGGTGGCTAACCTTTTTGGGCTCACATGCCGAAAATTGTGTGCTCACGTGCCAGCACCCAGAAGGCGATGTGCCCTGCCCCCCCTGCGCATGCGCACGCAACACACACACCCCGTACCTTCTTACCTGCACTGTATGCACACACCTCCCAGCTGATTTTTGGGCCGTTGGAGGCCTTTTTCAGCCTCCCTGAGGCTCAAGAGAAGCCTCTGCAGTTTTGCGAGGCCGAAAAATGGGCCTTCCGAAAATACCAGAAGTGCCCGTTTTCAGCCTCCAGAGGGCCTCTGGAGTCCAGAGGAGTCTGTTTTTGCCCTCTCAGGGGCTCGAGGGAAGCCTCTGCAGCCTTTGGAGGCCAAAAAATGGGCCCATTTCGGCACTTCCAATATTTCTGGAAGGCCCATTGCATGCGCAGTGCAGGTAAGTTTGGCTGGGGCTCATGTGCCCGCATAAATGGTTCTACGTGCCGCCTGTTCACCATCACAGAATAAGGTGAAGATAAAAGATAGAAATTCACATGTATTATTTTTCTTTAATTTTTATTTTTATTTAATTCATCCTCCTCCCTTCCTCTCCCCCAGGTTTTTAAGGAAGCGGTTAGAATCGCCCAAGACTGTTTTTATTTGAATTAAAAACAAGTTGATTTGGCTTCTAAATGGCATGCTGAGAGATGCCTTCCAGCAAAGAGAACAAGGCCAGGACAAAACTTTATTTAAAAAAAAATACAATTCATATATTAACTAATTTATTATTTTTCCCTTCCTGTCACATTAACAATCACTGTGACTTTTGGCGGAATTTATGAAGGCACCCACGCAGATTGTAGGTTTATTGAAATAAATCAAGGTGATAAATTAGAGGTTTAAATTCTCTGTGCTGCTGATTTAGTATCATGTAAGCTAATTTGGTGTAGTAGTTAAGACACCAGGCTAAAAACTGGGATGCAGTGAGTTCTAGTCCCGCCTTAGGCATGAAACCCAGCTGGGCGACTTTGGGCCAATCACCAGGAGACTGTGAGTTCTAGTCCCGCCTTAGACGTGAAACCCAACTGGGTGACTGAGCCAGTCTGTCTGTCTGTCTCTCTCTCAGCCCAACCTACCTCACAGGGTTGTTTTTGTTTTAAAAAATCTTTTAAAAAATTGATTATGGGTAGAGTTCAGCTTATGACCAGTTGCTTGGCAACTATTTGAAACTTCTGAGAGACCTACTTGAGCGGGGAGGTGTTCTTATAATCTGAATTTGAAGTTGCAGCGGTCAGTGCCCTTCCCCCCATGGTCACACGTTGGGCGCTCAATGCCTACAGCAAATCATTGGTTCGCTTAATGCTGTAAAATTGGGTGGGTCATGTGAGGCCAACCTGCTTTTAGATAAATCATCACGAGGCTCCATTACGGTTGTAGTTTGAAGACTACTTATATGCTTCAATCTTTTTTTCCCCATGACTATCTCAAACAGAGAACAAGAGGCTTTGCTGTGTTCCCCTTCTGTTCCTAGAAATTTTATTTATTTATAATTTATCACTTGAGAGTCTTTCATAAGAATCCCTCCTGGTGTTAAAGGTTGACTTCTTTTTTTCCCCCTTCTCTTCCTTACTTCTTTCTTCCCTCTCATCACTTCCAACCGTTCTCTTTGGGGGTTGTTGTGTTGGAAACCAGCCTGCAAGAAACCTACGAAGCCAAGAGAAATGAATTTCTGGGTGAACTACAGAAGAAAGAGGAAGAAATGAGGCAGATGTTTGTCATGAGAGTGAAGGAGAAAGAAGCGGAGCTGAAGGAAGCAGAAAAGGATGTAAGTAGAACCCAGGTTGTTAGAGAAGAAAAAGGGAACGAAGGCCAGGTTTTAGGTGGTTGATGATTCTCAATCAACTGGCCTTCAGTCCCCCCCCCTTTTTTTTGCTCTCCAACACAGGTGGAGGTGGGGGGGGGTACCTACTGTTGAAAATTTTCCTAAAACAGATAGATCCAAAGAGAAGAACAGCATCAGTTGTGGTTTTGACCTACATTTCAACATCTACATTCTTTGGGCCTTTTGGATAAACCAGTATCCAGAAGAGCAGCTCTTGTTAGATGCAATGGAGAAAGGTCAGGCATGACACAGAGTGAAGTAAGCTGAAAATAATACCTTATTGATCAGGCAAACCTGGATCACATCTATTTATAGTTCTTCAGTTACATGGTGCTCAAAACGTTATATATTCTGTTGCCCTCTGACCTTGAAGAGGGCAGAAGAATATTTGCCTTATATTCTAGAATGTTAGAATAGAATAGAGCTGGGAGGGACCTTGGAGGTCTTCTAGTCCGGCCCCTGCTCAAGCAGGAGAAGCTATACTATTTCAGATAGGTGACTGTCTCTAGACTCTTCTTAAAAGCCTCCTGGGATGGAGCACCCACGACTTCTGGAGGTGAGCTGTTCCACTGGTTAATTGTCCTCCCTGTTAGGAAGTTTCTGCTTAATTCCAGGCTGCTTCTCTCTTCAGCAATTCAGTGGTTTGAATCCCTGGCCCCATGTAACGGAGTGAGCTCCCGTTACTTGTCCCAGCTTCTGCCAACCTAGCAGTTCGAAAGCATGTAAAGATGCAAGTAGAAAAATAGGGACCACTTTGGTGGGAAGAAGGAAAGAAGTGTTCTGTGCGCCTTATCGGCGTTTAGTCATGCCGGCCACATGACCATGGAGACGCCTTCAGACAGCACTGGTTCTTCGGCTTTGTAACGGAGATGAGCACTGCCCCCTAGAGCTAGAAACGATTAGCACATATGTGCAAGGGGAATCTTTATCCTTACACACACACACTATATAGAGATTGAAAAAAGACCTGAAAGCATGAATAGAAGAGATGATTCCACCAGAATGTCAATTATTTGGAAGCCTGCATTCACAAACAGAAAAATCTCCACACCACAAGCCAGGCAAACACCTGGGCACAAACAGATCCCCCCTGATACCTCCAGCTCAAACACACCCCAACCAGGCACCCAGATGAAACCTAGCTTCCTAATAAATGATAGCCGTCCATTTACTCGGAGCCAAGCCGCACGAAAAGCCTCCAATACAGGAACACAATGTTGCTAGCCAACCAAGACAAAAAAAGCCACAAAACAGACAAAAGATATTAGAAACACCAATCAAGCAGAACACAGCAAACTCCAAGACCAATAAACACAGACCAAGACTCCCAACCAATCAGGATGAAGAAAAAACCATTCTGGCACAGCAATAGGCTGCCCCAAATTTAAAACAGAAACGGCTGTGAAAGTCTGACTCTCAGACGAACACAATACAGAAGCCTGATGATGGCAGATGAGATTCTGCCGAAACGTTGCTACAACTTTAAAAGCACAACTATAATGACGTGGGAAAATACCCGAACAAAGCTGAATACCATACATACATACATACATACATACATACATACATACATACATACATACATATTTATATTCTTTATATAATATATAAAACCTTAGCATGGCTAATACAGGTAGTGGTTATAAGTCCCAGTGCTATTGCTAGTCCTTGACTTATAACCGCTTGTGACCATTCAAAGTTACAAGGGCACTGAAAAAGTGACATGACCATTTTTAACAGCTGCAGAGGTTCACTCAACAGCTGTGGCAAGAAAGGTTGTAAATGAGGCAAAGCTCCCTTAACAACCACCTCGCTTAGTAACATAAATGTTGGGCTCAGTTGTGGTTGTAAGTCAAGGACTATCTGTATATATTGACTGACTTCCCACCTGAGGTCCTGAATTTCCCAGTACAAGCCACTACGGCCCTCTCTCCCCTACTCCAATTTTCCATTATTACCATATTTTTCTCACTGTAAGACACATTTCCCCCCACCCAAAAAAAAAGTGGGTGGAAACATCTGTGCGTCTTATAGAGTGAATGTTGCTGAAGCCCTGCCCACCCTTCGGCCTCTGCCTCCCAGCGATTTGTCTCCTTGCAGCAAACAGCGAACAACCCGGTCAGCTTCAGCATAGCCTGATTTAGCATGAGCAGCTGATTGGCGGTTGGATCGGCCTCCCGGAATACCGCCGATCAGCTGTTCCAGACTGCAGGGATTGCCGCCGCCCATTGCTGCCACCGCCTGTCACCACCTCTGTGTGCCCCATTTTCGTCCTCTGCGTCAGTGATCCCCAACCTTTTTTATGCCGCGGCCCGGTACCGGCATCAGCTGGGCGCTGTGGCCCGGTACCAGCATCAGGTGGGCGCCGCCATCTTTTTGATGAAAAAGTGCTTCCGTGACCTCACCGAAGCACTTTTTCATCAAAAAGATGGCGGCGCAGCGCTCGTGAGCTTTTCCGGTAGAAATGGCTTTCTACCCGGAAAAGCTCATCGAGCGATGCGCCGCCATCTTTTTGATGAAAAAGGCTTCCGTGAGCTTTCTACCCGGAAAAGCTCACTGGAAGCACTTTTTCGTCAAAAAAAGATGGCGGCGCCCAGCAACCAGCGGCCCGGTAGGAGTTGTTCCGCGGACCGGTACCGGTCCGTGGACCGGTGGTTGGGGACCCCTGCTCTGCGTGTCCCATTTTTGGTCGCCGCACATCCCATTTCCAGCCCACCTACTGCCACGTGGCAGCAGCGATCAGCGGCGATCCCCTCTCCCTGGAACCGGGCCAAAAATGGGACGCGCGGAGGCCGAAAATGGGGCACATGGAGGCAGCAAAGGCAGCGGCAGCAATGGGCAGTGGTGATCCCCGCATCCTGGAACAGCTGATTGGCGGTATTCCAGGAAGCCGATTCAACTGCCAATCAGTTGCTCATGCTAAATCAGGCTGTGCTGAAGGTGACCAGGCTGTTTGCTGCAAAGGAGGCAATTGCTGGGAGGCAGAGGCAGATTTTTTTTTTCTTCTTGTTTTCCTCCCCCAAAGGCTAGGTGCATCTTATGGTCTGTAGCAGGGGCCTCCAAACTCTGTAAAGGACCTTGGAATACTCACCTCTAATGATCTAAGTGCTAGAGCCCACTGCAACTACATAGCCAAAAAGGCATTAAGAGTTGTTAACCTAATCCTACGTAGCTTTTTCTCTGGTAATATCACACTACTAACCAGAGCATACAAAACATTTGCTAGACCAATACTTGAATACAGCTCATCAGTCTGGAACCCACATTATGTATCTGATATTAACACAGTTGAGAAGTCCAGAAATATTTCACAAGAAGAGTTCTCTACTCCTCTACTCGTTGTAGAATACCTTATGCCACCAGACTTGAAATTCTAGACCTAGAAAAACCTTCGGTCCGATCTAAGTATAGCATATAAATTCATACGTTGCAATGTCCTACCTGTCAATGAATACTTCAGCTTCAACCATAACAATACAAGAGCACACAATAGATACAAACTCAAGGTTAACCGCACCAAACTTGATTGCAGGAAATACGACTTCAGCAACAGAGTGATCAATGTCTGGAATACTCTACCTGACTCTGTGGTTTCTTCCCCAAACCCCAAAAACTTTAACCTTAGACTGTCTACTATTGACCTCACCCCTTTCCTAAGAGGTCTGTAGGGGGCATGCATAAGCGCACCAACGTGCCTACCGTCCCTGTCCTATTGTTTCTTGTTATTTTTCTTATATGTATCCATTTCATGTATTCATAACTATGTTTATACTTATACCTATTATCTTGTAAGCGATTGACAAAATAAAATAAAATAATAAAATAAAATAAATAAAATAAAATAAATAAAATAATATAATAAAATAAAATAAATAAAATAAAATAAAATAAAATAAAATAAAATAATAAAATAAATAAAATAAAATAAAATAAAATAAAATAAAATAATAAATAAAATAATAAAATAAAATAATAAAATAAAATAAAATAAAATAATAATAAAATAATAAAATAAAATAAAATAAAATAATAAAGCTAAACTTTAAGACTTGTGGATTTCAACTCCCAGAATTCTCCAGCCATAGCTGAATTCTGGGAGTTGAAGTCCACAAGTCTTAAAGTTGCCAAATTTGGAGACCTCTTAGTCTGGAGCATCTTATAGTGCAAAAATATGGTGTTTCCTTTATCCGGTGACTGTCTACCTTCTCTCTTTTGCCTTTTGCCCTCTGAGCAGCTTCATGAGAAGTTTGACCATCTAAAGCGGACTCACCAAGACGAGAAGAAGAAGGTAGAAGACAAGAAGAGGGAACTTGAGGAGGAGCTGAACAACTTCCAAAAAAAGAAAGCAGCGGCTCAACTATTACAATCACAGGGTCAGCAGGCCGGCTCTCAACCCACCAAGAAAGACAAGGACAAGAAAAAGTAAGCCGTTGTCCACGGTTGAGCTCAATGGGCTTCTGTTCCAGTGTGCTATCTTCTGTTGCATGTCTGTATTTGCTTCTTCCCATTATCAGACTGGAAACTGGGCTCCCCAACTTCTAAAACCCAGACTGAATTTTTTTTTTTTTTTGAAACACTATTTTTCCAAGAGAAAAGAGGGACGGGGATGGGAGGGCATAGGGCTTTGACTTTATTTTTTTATGTATACCTGAAATATTTTTTGACTTATTTTTTTTTTTCCCGACGAGATGGGGAAGCAGAGACCAAAAGCCAAGCCACGAAATTGGCTTTCAATATACTGTACTAACAGGTTTTTGATAACTGACACAACCCCCGTGAGCTGTTCAGTTCTCGCTGTCTTCTCTGGTATAAAGTTCTTAAAAAGTGTTTGCTAATTGTGCAGAACCCAAAGCAGGAGAGGTTGGTGCAGGTGTGACATCATCTTGGGTGTGGCAACAAGGGTGAAAGGTCTGGTTTTGGACCTTCTTGGATTAGAACTACCCAGGTTTTACTTTACCAACAGTTAAGGTAGAGAAAATTAATAGCTGGAGAGGGAAGGAAGGAAGGTGTGAACCTGTGGTCCAATCTCTTAATTTTATCTAATTAAGGATTTTCTTGTGCCAAAGACCTGAAAGAGCAAGGAACACTATTTGTAATATCTCTGCCTACATTCCAAACTCTCTGTAGGATGTTAACTAAATAATGAAGCACAACTTTAGGAAGCAGCACAACATTAATTAATCCTGTTAGATGCTCGTTGTTTTGGCGGGGTGGAATGTAATTTGAGACCATGGTGAAGCGAGAAGGATCCAGGTATTTGCTGTGGAAGTGGAACAAAATTTGGTAAGCAGAATCAGTGTGCCATACGTAGAACATGGGTGGATCTCCAAGGTTGTAAAATTGAGTGTACAAGGTTCATTATGCCTTTCTCTGGAATAGAAGCCTATTTGAGACCTTCAAGAAGAGATTGGACTGCCATTTGTCAGAAATGGTGTAGGATCTCCCGCTTAGGCGAGGGGAGGGTTGGACTAGATGACCTACAAGGTCCCTTCCAACTCTGATTTTCTGTTATCTGTTATCTGAAGCACTGATGCGAGGTTAGCTTTAACGGAAGATGGAGTAAAGCATAACTGACCTGGTTTTGCACAGATAACAGGACATTCCCTCTGCATTTTCAGTTATTTTTCTCCTCCTGGTGGCCAGCTCAGCTTCATTTAGATTCTTCATACAGCCTTCTCCACATTTTAGATCAATGGTTTCTCAACCTTGGCAACTTGAAGCGGTGTGGACTTCAACTCCCAGAATTCCTCCGCCAGCATGCGGAATTTGGGGAGCTGAACTTTACTCATCTTCAATTTGCCAAGATTGAAAAAACGCCGATTTAGCTCTATGGATCAACTCTCAGAATTCTTCGCCATGAACAGGTTGGCTAGGAAATTCTGAGAATTATTGTCAAGGCATAATAATATTCCATGGAGGCATAATCAGAGTGGTTGAAAAATCAACAATTTTGTGCAGTGGACATTGGGCAACCTAACTTGTCCCTAACAATGTGCTTTTTAAGACACTTTCCTCTTTACATTGGCACTCCTGAAAGTCACAAAAGAACTGGGGGGGGGGAGGGAATTGCCAATCGTAAATCAATCCTAATCATGTTTTGAATTGATTAATGGTTTTGAAGGGCGAGAGCATTCAGTAATGTATAAATAGCTCCAATAAAGAAATATGTATGTAACTGTACATAGGACCTTTATAAAGTGTGGCTATAGGCATGACTTGAAGGAGCAATCTAATGTTCTTGAAATGTCATCGGAAAGAAGATATTTCCTTTGCCGCAAGTGGCTTTTCTGGGTTGAGAAGGCCTGGTTAGTTAACAACCTATAGCTGAGTTTGCCAACCAGGGCTTCTTTGCCTTCCGGGCCAATGTTGGGGTTCATGGGTGCCCACAGCATGGTAAAGGAAGCCAAAATGGCAAGCATAACTTTGCAAGCAAAGCTCGAGCTTCTTTGTAGATTTTCACCTGAAAAGCAGACAGGGCATTGAACATTGATAGTTGTGGTTGCCATCTTGACTTTATGTCCCTGTGGATATTCATTCCTCTTCGTAGCCAGAGGAAGCAGCAGTGAGGGTGATAAAATATTTGAATCAGAACACTCTTAGCTGCCTAGTTTCCAACTTACGTTAGTCAACCGAAAAGCATTTTCGTATCCATTCCATTCTTTTTCTCTCAAAAGTCTCAAACGTGGGTTACGTTTTCTTCCTATCATAAGTAGAATGTTATTAGGTGCTATCTTAAGATCTAGAAATTTTCCTAGGACAATTATAAATGTATGTGGCTAGATAACATTTTTTTTTTTAAAAAAAGTATAATACTTCTTTGTATGGATCTATAAAGGGAGTCAGAATTGTTTTGCCAAATATTTTTGAAGTACAAAGGAAGCTACTAATTTGTGACATTTCTATTAAAATGTAAATTCCCTCCAAGGTAATATAATACTTCCTCCATTTGTTGATTTAGATTCCCTGGAAGGTTATCCTCCAAGGAAAGTGTATGGTATTTAACAAGACATGATGCTTTGTTTTTGCTGCGGCAGACCTCTCTCTGCTATTAGGAGCCTTCAAAATTGCAAACTGTACAAGGAGCAAAACGAAATTTGTATTGATAGCATCTGTGACCAGCTCTGCTTTTCTAAGGAGCAGCAGTGAATGTGTAGACGTGAACATTAACCATTTTTAAATGAAGGATTCTATTTTTTATAACGGCTGCACGTCCATGGTCGTGTGCAAACGTACACACTCAAGCAGTGTGCAAAATGTGTGTGAAGTTCTACCTTTGTAGATTATGATTGTGTTCAAATGAAGGATTCTTTGCTGGCACTGTTTCTCAAGGAAGAAGCTGTGCATATGTATGCATGTACACATACAGCAGTGTGCAAAGCCTTTTGAATTTCCACACTGCTGCTATGGACCTAATAGGGCTGGGGCACTTCCAGTGAGGTCAGAATAATCGATATAAACATTATCTCTGATTCACATCGATTATGTTTTTGGTTGATGTATTTATGGGGAAATCCCAGGTTCAGTCCTATTTGCAAATAAAGAACTTAATGCAGGAGATTGTTTCAGCCTGAAAATTACTGCCAGAATATTGCATGATTGCAGTCTACACTCAGATGTGTCATGTTTGCCACTTCCCAGCCATTGTGAGCAACATCTATGGTGGGTGACAATTTCTTTCATTTTCCGCACATCTGGAGAATGATGTCAAGGAAACGCCAGTAGCTCATTTCAGCTTGGATCCTTTTAGTCTTCTTCTCAATGCCATCTCTCTCTTTTTCCCCCTATTGCTAACTGTGTGCATACAATCCATTCAGAAACTCTTGTTTGCAGAACCCACTGAAACAAATGGAAGGGCATGAGAAAGCTCTAACATCCATCCCGTTCACTGAGATTTAATGAAGGAGAATCACTTGAAAGGTTAAAATTTGAGGTCTTGAAAGAATTTTAGCATTCCAGCAGCGCTCCGGTCTTTAAAATTGGAGGATTTGCACCACCCTGGATATTGTTTTCTAGGATTTGTGGAGTCATTGTAGCTCTTCACTAAGACTTTAAGCATGGAAGTTTGACTCCTTGTGGCTTCATACTTACATTCTTGGTAATATTATGAAAGTGGTTTCCACCTACCTTCTTGTAATACATTATTTTGACTTCTCGTTCTGACCAACTTCCCTGAAGTTCTATAACTCTCTCTCATCTAAGGACAAACCAGGCTGAAGTTTATAAGGGTCAAATATTCTGTAAGCTCAGAGCCACCTCCCTACAATTATATCTCATCTTCCAGAGCTGAAAACAGCCAGTGAAATATTGCCGTGGTTCCTTCATAACTCAGATCAAGCTAAGTGTTCCATAACTTGTTTTCTGTACCAAGACTGTTATTAGAGATCAAAGCAGCCACTTTTCTTCCCTTATAATTTCCCACATCTCACTAGCTGACACGGTCCTGGTGATCCTGGATGTTGAAGTTCATTGACACACGTGACACCCTACAACGGCGTCTTTTCAAATAGCGCCATCTCTTTTTCAAAAGAAAAATAATTTGCTTTGATCCAAGTCTAGATCTGGATTCCTACTTCCTTGTTTGACTGCGCACTGAAAACACATCATTGTTTTGTGTCGTTGTGAAGGACTCTTTCAAGGCTCAATCCGGTTTGCAAATAAAAGATAAAAAATAATATTTTGAGCTTGAAACTCTTAACTTAGCATTTTTTTAACTGCCATGAATCATGAAGAGCAGGGGTCTCCAAACTTGGCAACTTTAAGACTTGTGGACTTCAGCTCCCAGAATTCCCCAGCCAGCACAGCTGGCTGGGGAATTCTGGGAGCTGAAGTCCACAAGTCTTAAAGTTGCCAAGTTTGGAGACCTCTGATGAAGAGGATTCTCTTGGGGGAATGCAAATACTGTCTTAAAGAGAACATCTATATAAATTAATTATGCACCCATGCGCTGTTCCTATTCTTATAGGCTCTAGCTTTTCAAACAATTTGGTTCTTTCATCGAGAAAAGTATTTTAAAACCTGGGTTTGGAAAGAACTTCTGAATATAATTCTGGCACTTCCACATGGAGCTGCATTTTTAAAAGCCATCTCAAACAAATCCCACAATAGGAAAATACAAAGAAACAGTTCTACCCAGGGACAGTCCTGTCCAACAACTAGGAAGAGGAGGCTACCAGAGCAGATAATTTTATTATTACCCCGTTGTGAGTTTTTTTCCTGCAACAATATGAGGTATGATTTTTAAAAATAAAATGGAAGTCTTATAGACTTCTTGCAAGTCTATTAAAAACCCTAATTGCAGGTACAATTTCTTTTATATTCATGGAGTTCCCCCATGTGGTTATAATCTCACATTGCAGTTTACAAATGGAAAGAGCAGAGCAGTTCACACATACAACGTGATTTGTGTTGGCCACATTCAACACATTTAAAAATTTTTTCTGTGCTGATATAATCATCCCGCTAAGCAGCAATTTGAAACATCTTCTTTACATGGGCATCTAAACAGGCATCATTGTTAGGTCAGGCGCAGAATGGCAGGTAGCTGCACCTAACTCAGATTTCCACAGTTCATGGGTAAAATAGGACTAGTATTTGATTTTAGCTATTTATAACAGGCTTGTGGACCACAAGAGGGGGTGCGATGACTCAGTGGTTAAAGAGCCCGAGTTTGAGTGCCGCACAACAGGGTGAGTTCCCGTTCCCTTCTAGCTCCTGCCAACCTAGCAGTTCAAAAGTGTGCAAATGGGACAAATAGGTACCAATTTGTTGGGAAGGTAACAGTGTTCCATTCATGTTGATGGAAATTCTCAGTCATCCAGGTCATGGTTGTCCCAAAGCTTCTTCAACAGCTTCTGAATGGATGAGAAGCAAAATATCTTCAAAGAAAATCCAGAAAATCCAGTTGCCTCTTTAAAAAAAAGACACTTTTGGAACAGTGTTCCATGCACTTTTGGTGTATAGCCATGCTGGCCATATGACCATGGACAATATCTTTGGACCATGCTGGTTCCCTTGACCAGGAAACAGAGACAAGCATTGTGCCCAAGAGTCAGAAACAACTGGACAGGAAAACCTTCACTTTTTGTGCAACACAGAATCTTTATGGTGTATCCCTCATGCAAGGATCGGTGTTGTTGGTGTCAAGAAACACGTTCTACTTCGGCATAAGGGACTAAAGTGCCAGAGGCAAGGTGCTAACAAAGTATTCTTTTTATCATCCCAGGTGGATTGCTTGCTGATTCCTACAAAAAAATTCCTTCTGGCAAGCTACCTTTTCCAAAAAAGAAACTGGTATTCCATATCAGAGGCTGATGAATACCTTTCATCCTATTTACCATAGGATGCTTTCTTTAAGCAGGAAAGTGAAGAAAGATTTGCTTGTGGCAGCCTAGTCTGGAGTTCTCCTGAAAGTTTTTGTTTCCTTTTAAAGAACTGCTCCAATTTCCTTAGATAAGAATTGAAGCTTGAAGCTTTCTTGGTGACTAAATTACGGTGGCATGGCTGCAGTGTGACTTAAATCCATCAGCTAAGACTAACTTCACGTCTAAGTCCAATAGGTTACAGTGCAAATTGGGCAGCTGAAATCTTTATGCAGCATTATCCAAAACAAAGCAGCGTAGAGCACAGGAACAGAATTATTTGTTGTTAAAATGGAGTTGTGTAATAGTTTTCAAAGCTGAAGCAGACTTTGTTGTTCTGGTGTAAGACTATGCTTAGAACTTCCCCAGTTCAATCTCCCAAGTTAAAAGCATGTTAGAGAAAGACGTTTTGCTAATAACACTGATGGATAATATTCTGGTTTAAATTGTGTAATCAATCATATTAGAAATATAAATAATTTGCAGCTATAGTAAAACTCTTTGTGCATGATGGAAACATACCACGAGAAACAGAGTAGATAGAGTCAGATCTAGAATATGGAGGGAAATATCTTATTTGCAATATATCGTATGTGTGAAATTTCAATAAATACGACTCATCAAATGCTGTTGGCAGTCAAACGGTTTTCAGCGGTTACAGGTTTTAGAAAGGAAACCTTGCAAATTTGGCTTTTTGACTTCATTGATTTGGACTGGAATTCAACTGTCATGTGAAATCTAGGAAAGAATAAAGATTCCTGCTTGTGAAGTTCTGAGGTTCTTTGGGGGGGTTAAACCAGAAGAAGAGATATTTTGGGTTAATTCCCAATCTGGATCATAAATCAGATTTAAAATTCTGTTTGGCGACTCGTAAACCAGGGAATTATTTCACCTGAAATCATTTTCTCCCTTCGATAGTGAATTATAAACAAAGAAAGTTCCAAGCTGGTCCAATAGCGGGAAAATATTTTTAATACTTCCAACTACTCCAGGCAAGGGGAATGACATTTTTATTTCATGAAAAAGCAGCATTTAAGAGACACATACATTCAGAAATAAGCCACTTTACATTTTCCCCCTTGCATCATAGAATAGATGTCATTATTTCAAAAATTCATTTCTGTCCCATCATGAATCATTGATTTAATAGGAACAGGCCACTGGTTTTACTAGAAACTACACCCAGGCATAAAAAAATATCAGGAAGAGGGGAATTTTTTTTTTCTAGATTAGATTTTCTAGATTTTTCTAGTACTTCCTGTGCAAGGAGGTTTTTTTCCTCCTATAGAGCATTGAATTTTTGTTACAACCCTGGAAAAATTGTATTTTCTAGCTACTGTAAAAGAGATTGACAAGCTCTTGCAATATATATTGTTGTTTAGCTCTGATTTAAAATACAGCCGCTTTTGTTTAACTCAGGGAATAATGTAGCATGTTCAATTCAAAGTATAACTAAAAATTATTTCCACCACATCCAGTGGCTGAGTTCTCCAGTGTTATCTAATCTATTTTGCTCAGGTGCCTTTGATCCAAAATACAGAGTATTGCCCAGATGTACCTATTTGCCTATTAACTGATTAATGCTTTCTAAATTCCAGTTTAAAGTCCAGGGTCTGCGTGGACTTACATTATCTGTCACAGCTTTTGCATTCTTGCAAAAGAGGGAATCCCCATGTAGGTGTGTTGATATGTCCAAAGTTGTATTCAACAAATACAACTTATAGTCATACTAGGATACAGCAACTGCAAAATACATTTTGCGTGGTAGGGAGCAGCTCAAGTTAAATTGCTCCCTGGAGCACAGTTGGGAAAAATTTCTGTCTGAGAATTTTTAGAGGGACCCAGGAAGCCGCCTTAAACTAACCTAGTTTGGACATCATACTGCACTTTGTTTTAAGTGCAAGCGGTTGAAAATAATCTCAGCCATAAACATTTTGATTTTCAAGCTGCACCAAGTTCCTTTGCGCAGTCAGTTTAAAAACAAAGCCAAGCTCCTGATGGTTTAGTCAAGCAGAGGTCTCCAAACTTGGCGACTTTTAAGACTTGGCAACTTTAAGCTATTCTGGCTGAGGAATTCTGGGAGTTGAAGTCCACAAGTCTTAAAGTTGCCAAGTTTGGGGACCCCTGGTTTAGTGCATTGTGAACAATCAAGCAGTTAGATAAGACTGCGGATGCATTTGGCTCTTATCTGGTGTTGGAAGCGTCTGTTTTTCCGAGTTTTAACCATGCAAGGATCAATCATTATCAGTCAATCAAAACAACTCTGCTTTTGGACTTTCTCATTTCTCAGAGAAAGTGCTAATCCGTAAGCAGCTGGGAAATCTGGGTTGTGGTTTCGTATCTTTTGCACTAGATTTTTCCTGCCATCAAGACAAGCACGGGGAGGAGGGAGCGATGTGTGGTTTTGCTTCCTTTTTATTTTACCTTCCGTAATAATTCCTTTGCCTGGGTCTCCGCTATGAAGCGAGAAACCAATGTCAACGCTTCCTTTTTCCCCCCACCAGATGTTCCCCCTCCCTTTATTTCCCCCCCTCCTTTTGAGTTGCTATTTTTTCTAACATTTCCATTTTCGTGTTTGTTTTTTAATTTGCAGTTCAAGCTTCACATAAAGGCTGCCAAGTCAAAGGAGGTTCCTGCATTCCCCTGCTCTTGCAGTCATGTGTTTCGGCCATCTTATATCTATTCCTCTTAAACACAAATCCTTCTGGTTAGTGTTAGTATTAAGAAGGCGGGGAGGGGTGTGTGTGAAGTGAGAGCCTTGTCCTTCCTTCTCCTTCTTCCTCTTCTCTTCTCCTCTTCCTCCTCTCCTCCTTCTTCCTCTTCCCTTATTCTCTTCTTCCTCCTCTTCTTCTCCCCTTCTTTCTTCTCCTTCCTCCTCTTCTTCCTCCTCCTCTTCTTCTCCTTCTTTCTCTTCCCCTCATTCTCCTCTTCTTTTTCTCCCCTTCTTTTTTCTCCTTCTTCCTCTTCCTTCCTCCTCTTCTTCCTCTTCCTCCTCCTCTTCTCCTTCTTTCTCTTCCCCTCATTCTCCTCCTCTTCTTTTTCTCCCCTTCTTTTTTCTCCTTCTTCCTCTTCCTTCCTCCTCTTCTTCCTCTTCCTCCTCCTCTTCTCCTTCTTTCTCTTCCCCTCATTCTCCTCCTCTTCTTTTTCTCCCCTTCTTTTTTCTCCTTCTCCTCCTTTTTCTTCTCCTCCTCCTTCTTTCTCTTCCCTTATTATCTTCCTCCTCTTCTTCTTCTCCCCTTCTTTTCTTCTCCTTCTTCCTCTTCGTCCTCCTCCTCCTCCTCTTCTCCTTCTTTCTCTTCCCCTCATTCTCCTCTTCTTTTTCTCCCCTTCTTTTCTTCTCCTTCCTCTTCCTTCCTCCTCTTCTTCCTCCTCCTCCTCCTCTTCTCCTTCTTTCTCTTCCCCTCATTCTCCTTCTCTTCTTTTTCTCCCCTTCTTTTTTTCTCCTTCTCCTCCTCTTCTCCTTCCTCCTCCTCCTCGTCCTCCTCTTCTTCTTCCTCTTCTTCTCCCTTCCTTCCTCCCTCCCTCCTCCAAAGGCCAGCAATGATGATGTTCTTTAAAACAGGTGAAGGGATTAAGACCAAAGAGTTCGTGAATTGGGTTTAGGGCTGTCAGCAGGGAGGGAGTCAAAAAATCAAGAGAATCACCACAACGGTCCATTCAAAGTCCCTGTCTTTGGTTTATTTTTACGTCCATCACAATTCTCATAAAGAGCGGACAGGGCTTCAGTCAATGGTTGTGATCACCATGTTGATGTTGTTTGGACATACAGGGAGTCCTCGACTTACGACCACCATGGAACCACCCAAAAATTTCTGTTGCCAAGTAAGATAGTTGTTAAGTGAGTTTTGCCCCCTTTTTCCAACCTTTCGTGCCACCGTGGTTAAGTGAATTACTGCAGTTGATAAGTTAGTAACCCGGTTGTTAAGTGAATCTGGATTTCCCCATTGACATTGCTTGTCAGAAGGTCGCAAAATGGGATCCTGTGACCTTGGGGCACAGCCACGGTCGTAAGTGTGAACCAGTCACCAAGCATCTGAATTTTGATCAGGTGATCGTGGGGATGCTGCCATGGTCGTAACTTTTTCAGTGCCGTTGTAGCTTTGAACGGTCACTAAATGAACTGTTGTAAGTTGAGGAGTACCTATACATCCATGGGAGACTTCCCTGTTGAATGAAACATGGTGGCTGATGAATATTCTTTAATGGTAGACGTGGCCCCTTTCTTTCTTGCAACAGCCTATTGAGGAGCCGGGAGAACCAAAACCGAGTCCTTGACTATCCTAATATTTTAACGGAAAGTGACAAATTAATCTGGGACTCCCATTGAAGTCGATGGGATTGTCTTCTGAATTCACCTATGAAGGATCGCATGAGCCTTAATTTTTTTAAAATTCCCATTAAAACCACTTGTATTTTACCAATTTGATTGTGCCTTGATTTTCTTCAGGATCAAAAAGGTGTTCTCTTTTAGGGTTTTAGACACGTACTCTCCTTCTGTGGCTTCAGTTTGTCATACATTTTTCTCAATAAGGATCGTATTTTTAGAAAGCCATCCTCGTTGTTATATTTGCCCTGGCTTTTTGTACCCCCCAAAAAAACCCTTCTATCTGTTTTTTCTAAACCTAGCATCAATGAAAATAATTCCAGTCTTTGAATAAACTATGAATTATGTCCTTCCAAAAGCCTCCAAGATATTGCAAAGATCTAGCATGGAAGGATTGCCGATTTTCTCTAGAACTCTCCAGGATAATTTCAATTACAAATACATATTTTTTTTTGCCTCTCTGGAAAAAAATACAATCAGGCTAAACTCAGTTGGGTTGCCAAGTCTCATTCTGTCGTTGAGGAATCCCAAAATCAGAGTGCAAACGCCTTGTAAGAAAACCATCCTTATGTCCTACAGCAGTGTGGCAGAAAAACTTAGGCAGACCAATTCTTGGGAGTGTCGCCGGTACATTCATTTTGGTTGTCACAAGTCTCCTTGAGATCCAACCTTAAGGTTCCAGGCTCAGATCTTTGAATAGTGACTCCATTCATGAGTCAGTGAAACCATCAAAGATCAGTACGTATCTCTGATTTTGCTTAGGGTTTGTAGTGGGATTTTCAGCAAGGAACAAAGCATATTTCTTCCTTCTGATTCTCACCAAGAAGACTTGCATGCTTGTAAACATTTCAAGGACCATCAGCCTGGAGGTATACCCCCTCCCCCCAAAACAAATCCATGAAGGAATTCGTTTGTACTAATCCCAACTTGTGATCACCAAATGCCCAGTGAGGAACAATAAGGACTTTTAAATCTTACATGAAAGCTATGCCCTTGTGTTCTGCTTTCATAAAGTCCTATCCAAGCCAGTGCTTCTTCTAGGAAGAACTGTGAGGTGATAGAAAAACTAGGAACTTATTGCATGCTATTTTCTGATTTGCATGGCTTTCCACTGGTATAATATTTTTTTAATTTCCCTGGGTGCTATTAATGGGCCTCCTGCTTCTTAACCCAACAGGTTGGTTTTTGTTTTTCTGTAACCCAAAACCTCTGGGGAGGTCATAAAACTAACAAATGCAACCTATATCCAATGCAGAGTTGCAATATTTTTTTTTTATTGACGATTGATTCCATTTTGGTTTCTTCATCTAAGGCAGTATTTCCAACCTGAGCCATTTTAAGATGTGTGGACTTCAATTCCCAGAATGCTGGGTGAGGTATTCTGGGAGTTGAAGTCCACAAGGTCTTAAAATGGCTAGTTGGAAAACACTGACCTAAGGGAACAATAGGGCATCAAATAACTTCCTTGCAAAAAACTCTGGAATTCTAAATTTTCCAAAATCAAAGAGTGTCTGAAGGAATTAACTAACTGCCTATTCTGAAAAAGAGAAACACAATCAGTAGGGATCAAACTTAATGGGATAATGGATATTAGTGCTATGTCTGGCCACCTGACTTTAAGACAATAGCACTATGTACCCTTAATGAATGTCAAAGGAAGTGTTTCATACAATTTTTTTAAAAAAAATCTTGTCAATTCTAGTAAGTATGCAGAAACCTTTTCCAACTGCTATCCTCTAATTAAAGGACATATCAAACTTTCTGGTACAACAACCTGCTGAAATGATAAATGACCCCATGAACAAAATAGATGATGACTTCCTTGTGGTTAATATTGGTAGAAAATGCACTTTTAATACTTTTTTTTTTAAACTACAGCCAATAAAATGGTAGAACAGTACATTATAAAACAGAACTCATTTGCTGAAATTTTTAAAGGTCCCAGTTATATTCAAAACAATTTCTAATAAGGATAAGCTTGCCTGCTGTTGCATAAATCCTAAAATCTGGATTTCATGTTTGTGACGCTGTCTACTGTATGTGAGAATCTTGTCCATTTCAATTGTTTTGAGCCACAAAATAAATTACCCCTCAATCCAAGCAAGTGACAACACTTCACTGTTGCTTGGACTCTTTAAAGGAGACATTTAAACTTTCTGAAAAATAAGTAGACATGCAAGCATAAGAAAGAGCATTTCAAAATAATGTTCTGTAACATTTAAATGATGCAATGTTACTGGGAGTTTGCAGAATCTTTATGCCACTATTAAGAAAGGGGGGCAAGTAGAAAGAAGTTTTGTAAGCTTAGTACAGGGATCCCCAAACTTGGCAACTTTAAGGCTTGTGGACTTCAACTCCCAGAATTCTCCAGCCAGCAGCTGGCTGGAGAATTCTGGGAGTTGAAGTCTACAAGTCTTAAAGTTGCCAAGTTGGAGACCTCTGACTTAGTAATACTCAAAAGTGTGAATTTGCCTGCCACAGTTTGGGAATATTTTCTCCAGTGAGTTGAAATGACACCTGTCACAATCCATAGATAACATTAGTGAAATGGATGCTGGATATGAATTCTTGGAATTGTCCCAACTAGCTAGACAGCATTAGGTTGATTAAGGGTGATCTAAATTTTCTGGTTTCCTGTAACTTCAGACAATGATGGGAATCTTGGTTTGGCAGATGGACATCTTGGCATACTGATTAAAACTGCATTTTTCCAAGGGGTCTTGAGAAAAAAACAAAGCTGTGAGTACTGAGCCAGGTGAAAACCTGTGAAAACTTTCAGTGTAGACTTCAGATGAGGAAAGAAGGAAGCTCTTTTGCCAAGATGCTTTTTTACTTTCATCATTGTTAAATGGCGAGTGCCAGCAGAGTTGAATGTACAAATAAAACATATCTTCTGTTTTTAAGTTCTGCAAAGATTGAAGTGTTGAATATTTTCCTTTCTGATATATTCCAAGAGGTGACTTTTGTTTAGCTCCTTGGCTTCTGAATCTTTGTTTTCAGCTGATGTCCTACCAACTTTGTCTCGGCATCTGAGTGGTCTCCTATTTCTTGCTTTTTAAAACCACTTTTTGAATATATACCAGTCCGCTGAGTCTTTTTGCATTCCATTGCTTCTCCTTTCCAACAGCTGAGGTGGATTTTAAGGTTTCCTTGCTCTTGGCTAATGCAAAAACTAACCCATGATAGAGCTTGATCTTTCTTCAACTAAACATGTTTTTTTTGGGGGGGAGGAATAACAGACTAAGCATGGAATTGAGCTATCACAAAACATAAACAGATAGAGTGTGTTTCTCAAAATTGGTCACTAAGCTGTATGGATTCCCACTCCCAGAATTCCCCAGCCAAGCTGGCTAACTGGCTAGTTGGATGATTGTGGGAATTGAAGCCCATACAGCTTAAAGTAGCCAAGGTTGAGGAACACCAGGCTAGAGAGTGAAACTGCTAAAAAGCTTTTACGATGAACAGTTGCAGGAACTGGGCCTGGCTAGTCTAGTGAAGAGAAGGACCAGGGGAGACATGATAGCGGTCTTCCAATATTTGAGGGGCTGCCACAGAGAGGAGGTGGTCAAGCTATTTTCCAAAGTCCCTGAAGGCCAGACAACAGATGGACGCTGATCAAGAAGAGATTCAACCTGGAAATAAGGAGACATTTTCTGACATTGAGAACAATCAATCCATGGAACAGAAGTTGCCTTTGGAAGTTGTGGGAACTTCATCACTGGAGGCTTTCAAGAAGAGACTGGACCATCTGTCAGAAATGGTGTAGGGTCTTCCGCTTGGGCGGGGTGGGGGTTGGACTAGATGACCTACAAGGTCCCTTCCAACTCTGTTAATCTATATCTATCTATCTCTGCTGGTAGACCTTAACTTTTCCCAGACTTGAAAACCGGAGCCAGTTTCCTAACCATGCCCTGTTCAACGCCTTTTGTGCAATTTTCTGGCGCTTGAGTGCTTTGTTATGGTGTGTTTCTGCGAGCCGTGTCTGTCTGTGTCCTATTTTTCATTGGCTTCCGTGCCTGATGAATTTGTTCTTCTCCTGCTTAGTTTTGTGGAACTTGTGTAACACCCCAGTGCACATGCACACTGGTTGGGGGACTTGTAGACAACCAACCGATGGTTAAAGATGTACTTTTTGCCTGTGTGGGAAACTTAACGGGCCAGCCAGACTTCCATGATACCCTTCTAAGCAGTCCGGGGAATGTGTTCAATGAGTTAAAAATTAGCAGGAGGGTGATGAAAATGGTGTCCTCACTTAGTGGAGAGAACCCCACCAGCATAAAGGCCCTGACCCTCTCTCCAATGGAAATTGGGGTGGAAAAACAATTAGGTTAGTCTATAAAAAAGAGGGGCTCACTGGCTAAGACGCTGAGCTTGTCGATCAGAAAGGTCGGCAGTTTGGCGGTTCGAATCCCTAGCGTCGCGTAATGGAGTGAGCTCCCGTTACTTGTCCCAGCTTCTGCCAACCTAGCAGTTCGAAAGCATGTAAAAAAAATGCAAGTAGAGAAATAGGGGCCACTTTGGTGGGAAGGTAACAGTGTTCCGTGCGCCTTCGGCGTTTAGTTATGCCGGCCACATGACCATGGAGACGTTTTCGGACAGCACTGGCTCTTCGGCTTTGTAACGGAGATGAGCACCGCCCCCTAGAGCTGGAAACGACTAGCACATATGTGCGAGGGGAACCTTCACCTTATAAACAAGCAGACCTCTCCCACCACTTACTTAACCGTCATTAAGTAAGGAAATGACTGCTAAGTATCAACCCTCAACCAAAGTGTCAGGATATTGAATGTAGTAGCTAGAGCAGTAAAGTATACAACAGGCCAGAGCACCACAGTTATACAGGTCGTCCTCGACTTACATTTCTGTTGTTAAGTGAGACATTGGCTAAGTGAGTTTTGCCCTGTTTTACGACTTCCCTTGCCCCATTTGTTAAGTGAATCACTGCGGTTCTTAAATGAATAACACAGTTGTTAAGTGAATCTGGCCTCCCCATTGGAAAAGAATTTGCTTGTCAGAAGGTTGCAAAAGCGTCATAAATATGAACCAGTTGCCAAGCGTCTGAATTTTGATTTCCATTTGTGTAAGAGGCAGGCATGTGCACGAAACCATCCACTCTTCCCCCCACCACTGGTGCCAGTCCACAGAACCAGAAAGGTTGGGGACGGCTGCAGGAAGTGATACAAAATGGGAGGCCGTGTCTCTTATTTTTAACCCTTTGCTGATTAGGGATAACAACGAGGATCTTGTCCTGCTTTATGGCACTCTCTGGGCTATGTGTAGTTCGTTGAACTGCTGCACTTGCTTTTTCCTTTCTGCATCTACCTATGCCTTTCTTCACAGTAACCCTTGGCTGTGCACAGAATAATGTCCGTCCACCACTTTTGGGATGTGCTTTCACTCTGCATGTAAGTACAGTTCGAGAAGATAAAGTTTGTCTGTTTTTGGAGGTAGCTTACAGGCATAAATTCGAAATATGTCTTTTGGCCAAGAGAAACGAGCATGTCTAACTGGAACATAAAACACACCGAGTCCGCTCCAGGAGCTGATCAGATTTCAGCCCCTTTGAGACCAAAGGCACAGCTCAGTCACAGGAAAAAAAAAACTCCCGTAGATTTCAGTGGGAAATTAAAAATAACAAATAACAAACCAAATTCATAGAGTAGCAAATAGATCTGGTCTACTTCGTTCCCCATTACCTATGCTTACCCTGGAAAATTCCACGCACCATAAAGATAGGTTTCAATAAGCAACCCTTGAAACACATTGCTACGTATTTTAATACTAACTAGGTTATTGGATACTGACAGAATTAGGGGAGGGGTGTATTAGTGTGTGTATGTGTAAATAAAAGGTGGGGGGAGAGATTCAGACATTCACCCTACTATTTTAAGGGTTAATCTCATATTAGTATTTCAAGTGCCAGAATATAGAAATCAAATTTCAGATATTTCATGCTTGTTCTATACTGAAGCTAATCTTTTAAAAAAATCAGGGCTGATTTCATTCATGCACAGCAATGGGAGATAGTTCACTACAAGTTGATGGTTTATTGCATAAACTAGTTATATTTATACAACATGACTAAACCCAACCAAAACTAATCTTCATCATGGCTTCCTGTGCTATGAGAATCCAGCCAAATGCTACGTTTAGTTTAGTTTAGTTTAATGTCATTGCACGTCATACAACAAAATCAAACACCATCTTCTGTGCATATCATGACCAAGAAAAGAAACACAAATATACATCCTTCACACTCCACATTGAAAACCCCTGATATTGCTTTAATATTGCACTATGCAGCAGAATTCAACAGAGCTACTGCCCTGGGATAAAAGCTGTTTTTCAGCCTATTTGTCCTTGTTTTTATTATTCTGTACCATCTGCCAGATGGTAATAGTTCAAAAAAAGGGGGTGTCCTGGATGAGATGGATCTTTGAGAATGTTTTGAACTTTCTTAAGACAGCAGGAGTTATAAAGCTCTTCCAAAGAGGGGAGAGGGCAACCCATGATCCTCTGGGCAATGATGTCAACCCTCTGGAGTGCTTTCCTATCTGCCACTGTGCAATTAGCAAACTATACAGAGGTGCAGTATGTTAAGATGCTCCCTCTGGTGCAGCAGTAGAAGGTCACCAGCAGTTTTTCATGCAGTTGTTGTTTCCTGAGAAGTCTCAGATAGTATAATCTCTGCTGGGCCCTTTTGACCAGGGCTGCAATGTAAGCACCCCAGGTCAGGTCCTCTTTTAGGGTAACACCCAGAAACTTAAAACTGGCCACTTGTTCCACACTCTTTCAAGAAAAAGCTTGAAGAGAATATAGTGGTGCTTAAAGTGAATACTTCATAGCAAGATCAATTTGGGTTTGCAAACCTGAGAGATATGATTGATAACTCATGAAATTGGGGAAAAAATTAAGCGCTAGAATCTGTTCTTCGGTAGGACTTAGTGGAATCTCAATTGCTTCTTTCTTCTGGGTTTCTTTAGATCACCAACACCATACAATAACTCCTCCAGAGTTGGTTGTCTGTTGTATGTGACCATGCTGTGGGATGAACTACAGGTTGTCCTCTACTTACGACCACAACTGAACCCAAAATTTCTGTTCCTAAGTGAGACCTATGTGATGTGAATTTTTGCCCCATTTTACAACTTTTCTGGCCATAGCTATTAAAGGAATCGCACTGGTTGTTAAGCTAGTAACATGGTTGTTAAGTGAATCTGGCTTCCCCATTGGCTTTGCTTGTCAGAAGTTCGCAAAAGGGGATCACATGACCCCGGGACATAGCAACGGTCATAAATAGGAGTCAGTTGCCAAGCGTCTGAACTTGGATTACACTACCACAGGGATGCTGCAAGGGTTGTAAGTGTGAAAAACAGTCCTAAGTCATTTTTTTCAGTGCGCTGTAACGTTGACCGGTCAATAAATGAACCGTTGTAAATCAAGGGCTGCCTGTATACACCGGAAATACAGGAAAATGAAGATGGAATCCAATCATGGTATGTTTAAAATACATGGTTTGATAGTGAGATTGTATATGCCCACTGCACAGCTGGATCATATGCCAGCAGGGGTGGTGAATGATGACCCTTTTATGACTTGTGGACTTCAATTTCCAGAATTCCTGAGCCAAACTGGCTCAGAAATTCTGGGAGTTGAAGTCCACAAGTCTTAAAGGGACCATCATTCAGTACCTCTGATCTAAAACTACCTTAGCATTTCCCTCAATATAGAATATAGGCTTTACTTCAGTGGTGGGTTTCAGATATCTTTACCATCGTTTCTGTGGGCGTAGCTTGGTGGGCGTGCTTTGCACCCACCAAACGTGCGCTTTGCACAGGGTTGCCATCTGGCCGTTTTTCCGGCCAAATTCGAGAAATCTGGCTGTATTTCTATCTGCTTGGCCGTGAAAAAAATGATGTCTCCGGCCAAATTTATTTGGCCGTACGAAAGTTGCTTGGCCGTGAAATTGGCCAGATCTCTCCTTCCCTCGCGCATGCACGTCACCATGAGCAAAAGGAGGACAAGCGCGTCCTCTGGCGCTCTCCTTCCCTCGCGCATGCGCGTCACCATGAGCAAAAGGAGGACAAGCGCGTCCTCTCAGTTCTCCGACACGCCCGCTTCCTCTCAACTCCCGTCACACACCCCTTCGGGACCTTGGTGCCCGGCCACGCCCCCTTCCCGCCTGTGACCCGAGCAGGGGCGGCTCCTCCATCAACACCACACCCATTCCTATTACGGCTCGTTCCAACGCCACGCCCCTCGACTTCCCCACCCATCCCGAGCTCTCCTTCCCTCACGCATGCGCAAAAGGAGGACAAATAATTTGGCCGTATTTTGACTTGAGTTTGGCCGCAGAGCCAAACTGTGATCTGGCAACCCTGGCTTTGCACGCGCGCAGAGAGTTTGCTACTGACCTCCTGCAATCCTGCACTCTCCCTGTGTCTTCAACAGCTGATCGCCACACAAAGCAGCTAAGCTTGAAAACAAGGAAATAAAAGTCAGAATAGAGCCCAGGCTGATGGGCCCAGCAGATGATCATCAGAGCTCACAGACAGTCCTTGAAGTTACCGGTTCGGCCAAACTGGGCCAAACCGGTAGAATACCACCACTGCTCTTCTTCCTTAGTCCTATGTCTAATTTCTCCTGTCCTCCTAAAAGGCCCTGAAATGCTATTTACACTTCAGTCCCATGGATTCTAAACTGTGACACCCAGATATGGGTTCCAAAAAGGACAATTACCAGGACAGAAAACAAACTAAGAGTAATTAGGTAGGTAGGAGATAGAAGTGTCTTCAAAATATTTTTTATTATTATTTTTTATATACAACAATTCCATTCCATTTCAACCGTGTGTCGATTAGGTACATATTTCACGTGCTTACAGTTTGTAATTAATATTATTCTTATCAATATAACTATAAAAATAATCTCATTTTCATATAAGTAATATCCAATGTATCTGTTTTACAATCTTCTCTTATTACTTTATATATACATCTAATCCATTTTAATTTGTTTTATTTTCTATCCATTGGTAAAATAAACCCCGTACCAAAATGTCTTCAAAATATTGAAGTTGAAATAGTACAAATCTGTACTTACGTAGGATATGATCTCCGCAGTGAACCAACTGAACAAGAAATACTAATTGTGGGCTACTAAGCATTGCCACTTTAGCGGGATCCTGTCAGATGGCATCAAAATTTATCCTGATTTAATGAATTCATAAGCAAATAGACAAATCAGATGTGGTGTCCTTAGGCACAACTTCCAAGAGGAGAAAAAAAAATGAGCGTAGAGATGATGAAACATCTTCCTGGAATTCCTTAGCTTCAAGGGCTAATTGTTTGAATGAAGTGGGCACAACACATCCAAAATAGGATACATTATCTTCAAATTTCCAGAATTCTTTGTAGTAGACAGTCTTGAACAAGGGGTTCTGGGATTTGAAGTACCTTCAACATGGACCAGATGGCTTCAGTGGGGCTGAAAATCTTCGATCCAAGTCCTTTCTCCTGATTGGTTAGAGATCTGCTAGTAAATACTAGATTTTGCAAACATTGGTATACTTGTGAGCTTGTGTTGTTTCTGAACATGTGAATTGTATGTGTAACTTATCATTCTTTGGAGTTGTATTGTTTTTCCTACCTAGAACTTTGCCTCAAAAAATGGAATCAAAATCACAGCTATATTTACAGTCTATCTATAACTGTCTAGCTTGGAGCTTTGTACTGTATTTTTGATACTTATATGAAGGTTTATGTTTTTCCTCTCTCTCCCAGCCTATTGAAAAATAAAACTCTGAACAACAGTAGGAATATATTGCTTGTATACTTCTATTTTTTGTGGGTTTTTTTTTAAGTTTTACACAACAGCCTTAAAACTTTTTAGATCTAGCTTGTTTATTAACTTTCTATTTTGCAAATATCCTGTTTTTACCAGAATGAATTTGTAACTAATTTACTGTGGTTAATATATGTTATGCATCTGTCCATTAGACTTTTGTTACCAGTGTTAAAAAAATCTTATTTTTTCCCCCAAAATACACTAATGCTGGGAATTTTCTGCATTTGAAGAAGAGGGGCTTTTTGTATATGTTCTTAAATATCCATTTCCCAAGAGCCTGAATACCTAAAGTGGGAAGGAGAAAATACATGTAAAGGAGGGGGGGGGACCCCAACCAAGTAATTAACATTGTTTTGTGTGTATGTGCTTTCTTTTAAACAAAGGATGTTTTGATTTTTTGATGTATTATTCAGTATTTGTATGGGTTGGGAATGGGGAGGGAACCAGACAACAAAATAATTGATGGAGTTTACATTTATTTTTCCCATTTTTCTTTGAAAACACACACACACACGTTTTTGTTTCACTCTGTTTTTCCAATAGTTTACAGATTTCACATGTCATCTTGTGCTCCTTTGTTCAAGTAAGAGCATTCTGGCAAGGTTCAAACATCCTGCTTCATGTTTTCATGTGTTGGGCTTATATATTCAGGTCTAGTTCGGGCCCTGTGAATTTCCTCACCTCAAGAGCCAAGGCATTTTGGACAGCACGAAAGGGCCTTTGAAATAATGGCAGCCCAGTTTTTTTACCCGATTATAAGAATAACCATTTATTTCCCCCTCCCATATCAAATGCAGAACAAAAATAAAATATCCTGGAGGAAAATGTCCGTTTGCTGGCTTTAGTTTCTTTGGGGAATAAAGGTTTCAATAGTAGTAGGTAGACCATTTGGTCTAGTGCAGGGGTCGGCAACCTTAAACACTGAAAGACCCACAAAGGTCCTAACCCCGTGATGGTGAACCTATAGCATGTGTGCCAGAGGTGGCACGCAGAGTCATCTCTGTGGGCACACACGCTGTTGCCAGCTGGTCTTCGTGGGCACCAGAGCGCGTGAAAATGGCCCAAAAAACTGGCCTGAAAATGGCCCAAAAACTGGCCTGAAAACAGCCCCAAAAGTGACAAAAAACAACAAAAGAAAAAAAGGCAGGCACGCACCAGCCAGCTGGATTTTGAGTTTCCAGCGCTCCAACATGTGGACATGCATGTTTCAGTTTGGGCACTCGATGCCAAAAAGGTTCGCCATCACTGTCCTAACCGGAAGTCCTCCATTCAATTCTGGAGCCGACCGGAAGTCCGGTTCCCCACCACCATAGAGTCTCCTAGCACGGCATCCTTTTTCCTTTACCTGTCGTAACCAACAGCCCTATCGATTGTGGAGCGACCGGAAAACCCACCCCTTGCCAGAGTCTTCTCCTGGCGTGCTGTGCTTCCCCCCCCAAAAAAACCCTGGAAGCTCCTCTCAAAATTGTGGGACCGACTGGCAACAGGCAGCTGCAGCAGAGGGATGAAAGAGCCACATGCGGCTCTAGAGCCACAGGTTGCCGATCCCTGGTCTGGTGCTTAAGGCACCCAGCTAGAAAGCTGGAGACAGTGAATCTAGTTCCACCTTAGGCATGAAAGCCAGCTGGGTGATTTTGGGCCAGTCACCAGGAGAGTTCTAGTCCCACTTTAGGCATGGAGGCCAGTCACTCGCTCAACCCAATTCAGCTCACAAGGTTCTGGAAATAGGAGAAGGAAGGTGTGTTGGGTATGTTTGTCACCTTCAGTTATTTCTAAAAATAATAAAAGTGCGATACAACTTTTAAAAAATGCATGCAGATCCCAGTGGCTAGACTTGACTGTGTCATCCCATTTCTCATGTCTTCATTCACACCCTTCCTTTGGAAAACAAACAATAGCGTGTTTATTTTTCTGTTATGTTATACTTTCCCTTTCTTTGTATTCTGAACCTTTTTTCCTTTTCTTCTCTTTTTCTGTAGCTTCTTCTTTATGTAGCTGTCAGTCACCTTGCCAAGTTCCACTTCCCTTCTCCTAAAGGACTATAGCGCGTTAGAAGAACCAGCAGGGCCTCTCTCACACACCCCCAATTGGGAGACAAGTTACCTCATTCCTTCCACCACCTCTGCCTTTGTGGTCTTTGAAAATTAACCTGTTGGGCTCTTTGCGTTCACGTCTTTGACAAGTCTCCGCCCACATCCAGACTTTTCACGATTGATTAGGCAGAAAGGGGGCAGAGAGAACTTGGGCGCCATCCTAGTTGGTTGCACTGAGGAACTTTCTAGAATCTTTGAGGGGGTGATGCAAGGAGAAACGACTCCTGAAGTGGACCTGCAGGTGTGTGTGTGTGCGTGCGTGCGTGTCTATGCATGTCAGAGGGTTGGGTGTGTTTATATGCAAACTCCAGATACTGCTGAAGTATCTTGCTGACGTGTTAGACCAAATCTAGCACTCAGTCTTATTTCTTTCTGAAAAGTATTATATCCTAGTCACTTTGAAAGCCATATGAATTTGTACAAGTTCCTACAGTTTGTCTTCACAACACTCCTTAACACGAGCCTATGGAGACTCAGACATCAGACTTAAGGATGGAGCCACCATTTTGGATTACGCCCTATTTTTAATCCAGTTTCAATAGTTTGACTTCTTTTACTTTTCAACCTGACCACCGTGGCTTTGGGAAATTCCTATGACTATCGCTAGTCTCTTTGCTGTCAGGTGAACACTTCGTGTACAGGTAGTCCTCAACGTACGACCACCATGGAGCCCCAGATTTCCATGGCTAAGCGAGGCAGTTGTTCAATGAGTCGAGCCTCATTTTATGACATTTCTTGTCGCAGCTCTTAAGCATATCACTACAGTTGTTAAGCAAATCTGGATTCCCTCGTGGATTTTGTTTGTCAGAAACCCAAGGAGGTTTGTTGGAAACCCTGAGGTTACAAATGGTGATCACCTGATCCCAGAACAGTCATAAATACATGCCAGTTGCAAAGTGTCCAAATTTGGATCACATGATGCTACAAGGATCATATGAAAATTGGTCATAAATCACTTTTCTCAGTGCTGTTGTAACCTTGTACAGTCACTAAGGTAATTGTTATAAGTTGAGGACTACCTATATTGCATATTAGGAAATCATTGTTTACCTTTGGTACTCGGGGAATTTTGATGATTCTGACTTTTGCATCTCATGGGGATTTGTTCTGTTCCGCTTTAAAAGTTCATCCCTGTCAGCGTAAAAACACAGTAAACATGTCCTGAAAACAAGTTCAGAATTGTGTGTGGAATAGAGAATATTCTCTAATGAGTTCAACCTAATTAATGATTGTGGCATTTAATGTTTACAGATAGTACACCACCCACCATCTCTGTTTTCTGCATCAACAAGCAAGGAATTTGGTAGTTGAAACACTCCATGATCTTGTTCTGACCCAAACCCTTTTCCAATAAGACAAACAATAACCAAAGGGGATATCTGATAAGAAATATTTCACAACACAAAAGTCCAACTGAAGATACTGTAATGTCCATGAGGCTGACTTTCAAAATGTCTTTGCTTCCTGCAAAGAATGTTCGCTTCACAGCTGGCTTTTATCTTCTTGAAGGAGGGGCCATTACCTTGCAGCCTTACTCCCAAGTCGCCCGTGCTGTTGCAGCTGCTCTTTCCTGCAAGCAACCTTGCACACATGCGCACTTGGTACAGGCTCCCCGGGAACCTCCTCATCACTGCTGCCAGCCCCCACAAACTCTGAAGTTAGCAGTCCCTAACTAATGGTCCTGGCGCCTCATCTGAGTCCTCGCTCTCCTCAGCCGTCTGCACCTGCTGCCGGCTAACCACAACAGATTTCTGTCCCTAAGGCCTAAAGTGCCCTAGAAGTCGACAGTCCATTCTTTTCGTCATTACTGATATTTTTCAAGACAAACGCTTACCAAGCGGTTCCAATTAAATCAAATCTAGTTGTAATAAAATGCAGTGAAAAATCAAAGCAATGAAATAAAGCCCAAAGATGCTGTGTCAACATTAAGCACACCTGTCCAAAGTTGAGTGAATTCCCCAGTTCTGTGTGGACTACACAAAGAGTTTATAAAGGTCAGAAGCAACATATGGGTTGTGAAGTGTCCGGTCACATAACAGGCTGACTTACCAATGGAATGATCAAATCAGAAAACACATGTGACGATGTAGGAATTCTTGGCCAAAACCATAATAGATTATCTCCTACTTTTTTCAGTCTTAAAACCTGGTTTACTTTATATCCTGGTGTGTAAATTACATCTCTTGTACAAGGTATGTCAACCCTGGCTCAGCTGTACTAGTGCGATCCCTGAAGAGTAAATCTGTGGGTAGGGTATGATTTCATTTTCAGAATTGTTTCGGTAGTGTTTATTCCATTTATTTTTCAGGGTGTGCAGAATCCTGCACAAAACCCAGACCGATTCTGAACGGCAGAAAAATGTAGTCCTGTACATCAGGATAGAGATCAAAATACAAACCATGGAAGATACCAAATCCAATAAACAAAACTGCAAACAGTTTACAAGATGCAGTCCAGGAATAAACCAGACAGTATGTACACAAACGCATTCTGCTACACAATTGCACAATTCCTGAAGATGACTCACTTGGTTCACTGATGTTCCAAACTGGGGAGAGCTGCCCAGTGCTTCATCAGTGGAGGGGTTTAAGACTGGATAGCCACCTGCCTGAAATGGTGTAGGGGCGTGATGGCAAACCTATGGCATGTGTGCCACAGGTGGCACGCAGACCCACTTATGTGGGTATGTGAGCCCCAACCAAACTTACCTGTACTGCGCATGCGCGCCCCTCACAGCTGATTTTTGGCCTGTTTCAGGCCGTTTTTGCCCTCCTGGAGGCTCGAGGGAAACTGTTGCAGCCTCGGGAGGCTGAAAAACGGGCCTTCTGGAAATACCGGAAGTGCCAAAACGTGCCTGTTTTCAGCCTCCTGAGGCTGCAGAGGCTTCCTTCGAGTCTCCGGGAGGGCAAAAATGGCCTCCCCCGGGCTCCAGAGGTCCTCCAGAGGCTGAAAATGGGCACTTCTGGTATTTCCGGAAGGCCCGTTTTTCAGCCTCCCAAGGCTGCAGAGGCTTCCCCTGAGCCTCTAGGAAGGCAAAAACAGCCTCAAACGGGGAAGAAATCAGCTGGGAGGCACGCACGTGCGCAGTGCAGGTAAGGGAGCAGGATGGGGGTGTTGCGTGCGCATGCGTGTGGGGGGGGGGCAGGGGGCATTACATTGTGGGTGCCGGCATGCGTGCGCTTTCGGCACACCACAACAAAAAGGCTCGCCATCACTGGGATAGGATCTCCTGCTTGAGCAGAGGGTTGGACTAGATGACCTCCATAGGTCCCTTCCAGCTCAATTCTGACTCCGATTCTCAATCTCTCAGGCATCGAGATCAGGAAAATAATGCACGCACAAGGAGAAGATGCCAGAGAGGGTCCTGGAGAATGTAGAAGGCAGGAAGGCAAGGTTTTGCACCCATGTTCGGTGCCAGAATTGGGATGGGACGCACACAACTATTGGAGAAGAATTGAATTTTCTGCTGGGCCTAGAATTATGGCTGCAATCATCTTGGGAAGATAAAGGTTCCCCTCGAATATACCTGCTAGTCGTTTCCAGCTCTAGGGGGGCAGTGCTCATCTCCGTTACAAAGCCGAAGAACCAGCGCTGTCCGAAGGCGTCTCCATGGTCATGTGGCCGGCATGACTAAACATCGAAGGCGCACGGAACGCTGTTCCTTTTCCACCAAAGTGGCCCCTATTTTTCCGCTTGCATTTTTTTACGTGCTTTCGAACTGCTAGGTTGGCAGAAGCTGGGACAAGCCAACGGGAACTCACTCCGTTACGCAGCGCTAGGGATTCGGACCACCAAACTGCCGGCCTTTCTGATCGACAAGCTCAGCGTCTTAGCCACTGAGCCACCGTGTCCCTTACTTTTATCTTGGGAAAAGAAGGTACAATTCTTACTGGATTTCCATTGTCTTGGGAGCGTCAACAGGAGTGAAGTTCAAGAAAACAGTGGCCATGCCATGGATTGTGAAATGTTTCTTTTTTTGTGTTATAATGCTTTGAAGCTCAAAGCTTCATAGCTTTGTTTCTTCGTTCCGTTGATTTAACAGGCCTAATGATTCTTAAAAATGCTTCAGTTTGCCCCCCCATCCCCGTTATCTGGAAAATAACTAGATAATCTTATTTTTAATATAAATTATTACCATTTCAGGAATTAAAAAGTGATCAACTTAGCTGTTGCTGTTACCAGGATGAATGTGGAGCAGTGATGTGTTAATGTGGTTTTATGGCTGTTTACCGGGATCACCATTTCTGAATGCTTTAGATTTGTGTCTGAAAAGATGTGCATTTTTCGCCCTACGGCAATGTTCACCTAATGTCTTACTGCCTTGATAATGAAATACACGTTTCCAATGATGTTTAAAGATGTTTCTGCAACAGTGGAAGTCCAGAGCTTATTCCTAAAATGCATTTTTATGCGTAGTCAAAGTGCTCCTTGAACAGCGATGAAACATTTACAACCAAATTGCCAAGCTCGGATGACTGACGCTGTCAATCGTGGTGCGAAATCATAGCTCCTGAGGCTGAGTGGTTTTTGTGCTCAGAGTAGGTAGCTACACTACTTATGACTTGTGTCGGTTCATCTTCAGCACTGTGTTCTGACCCAAACCTGGATCCAAGAGAGCAAACACGAGACACAAAGGCAACAGCACCACCTTTTAATGTTTCATTTACAAATCCCGTTCCTTCACCGATAAAAGGCTGCTTTCAACTAATTAGCTCCGATAAGGAAGAGCCTTGCCAAGTTTTTGCAAGTCTGCCAAGAACAGATAAAGTTCCTAAACAATAAATCAAAGAGTCTCCAAATACCAATTCTAACGTCCAAAAAAGGCTCGAGTATCAAACTTCTTTGCCTTCTGCAAACAACTGCAGTTTCTCAGCTGGCTTTTATCTTCTCAGGGAGGGGCCATTACCGTGCAGCCTTACTCCCGAGTCGCCCATGCTGCTGCAGCTGCTCTTCAAGAAGCCCTGCGCACACGTGTGCTGGTCATGGGCTCCTCGAGGGGCCTCTTCATCACTGCTGCTGGCCTCCTTTCACTCCCTGATGATCCTGACCCCATCCTCGCATTACATGCAGGCCCCTCATCTAAGTCCTCGCTCTCCGAGACCTCAGCCGTCCGCACCTGCTGTCAGCGAACCACAATATACTGCCTCAAGCATGCCGATAGGGCATAGGTCACTAATGAAATGTTAAGTAAGTCAAGAAGTACGTGTACTACGGACACAAGTCAAAAAATTCCGTACTGGGCCAGAGATGGATTCCATGAGTTTCTCTTGATGCTGATTTGGTCACTTAGTCCTTCCTTGCCCCCTTAAAAATGCGATGCAGCTTTGTGATTCCCATTGCGAGCTGTGTAAAATCCAGGCCCAAGTATGTGGAGAAGTGAAGCCAATTCTTCAGTTTCAAGGCAGGCTGTCATGCTACTACCTCCCTTTGTTTCAACTCTGTCCAAGTTCTCTCTCTCTCTCTCTCTCCTGGCTAGAGATCCCACTCCAGGAACAGCTGCTTCCCTAGTTGCCTTGCTTAAATAGCCAGGGGGTCAGCGAAGCTACTCTTTTGTATTTATTCTGGAGAAGCCCACAGCGGGGGCTTGGCTGTCATTCTGCTGTAGCCCAGATGAATCAAAGTTCATCCAAATGCTTGGTCTGCAGATCGCATTCTGGAGGAAATACAGGGAGGGATGAAGAGGAGGATGAGAGCGGCTTCTGGGGTCTATTGTCTTCTAAACCTTGCAACGAGATCTACTGTGGTTGCCGAAGACCGCTAATTCGAGGATTGTGAACATGGTATTTTAATTTTCACTATCCTTATATTTTAATGTTCACAATCCTTATATTTTAATTTTCACAATCCCTGCCCAAGCAGAATGGTCTTATATATAACATGCATAAATACAAATATACATACAAATATATAAACCACGCCTGTAATTTATCAATTCACGGAGTTGCCTTTGTCTAAATTCTATCTAGGCGAACAGCCACCATGTATATATTTCAGTGGGGAACCCCAAAAGGAAAAAGTCCCAGTTCAAGCAACAGACTTTGGGCTACTCATTTGACTCGGCCCCAACAAATGTGGTAGACTGACAGCGAGGATTTGTTGATATACAGGTAGTCCTCAACTTACAACCACAATTGAGCTAAAAATTATGTTAAGTGAATTATGTTAAGAGCGAGCCATGGTGGCGCAGTGGTTAGACTGCAATACTGCAGGCTACTTCTGCTGATCACCAGCTGCCAGTAGTTTGGCAGTTTGAATCTCACCAGGCTCAAGGTTGACTCAGCCTTCTGTCCTTCTGAGGTGGGTAAAATGAGGACCCCGATTGTTGGGGGCAAGAGGCTGACTAAAACCACTTAGAGGAGGCTGGAAAGCTCTGTCAGGCATTATACAAGTGCTATTCCTTCCTTCCCTCCTCCTTCCTTCCCTCCCTCCCTCCATTCCCTTTCTCATTCTCCTTCCTGGCGCAGTGTTTAGAATGCAGCATTGCAGACTAATTCTGCCAACTGCCACCAGTTCAATCCCTGACCGGCTCAAGGTTGAATCAAATCGAATCAACCTTTTTTGTCAGAGTGCAACATGTGTACAATGAGATTGGCTGTCTCCCCTCGCTATTTGTCCCATGTTATGGTTTTCCTTGCCACGTTACATGAAGGACTGCAGCTGTTAAATTAGTAACAAGGTTAAGCGAATCTGAGTTCTCCACATTGACTTTGCTTGTCAGAAAGTCGCAAAATGACTCTTGAACACTGCAACCGTCATAAATATGAGTCAGTTGTCCCAGCATCTGAATGTAAATCACGACCATGGGGATGCTGCAATGGTTATAAGTGTGAAAAAAGTGGTCATAAGTCACTATTTTCAGTGTCATTATAACGGTCACTAAACTGTTGCTAAGTCAAGAACTATCTGTATTGAATTCAAATCCCACCATGGCTTCCCAAGGCCTCCCAGCGATAGTTAATATTTCAGCCTTTGCTCCCAAGTTCTCCCCAACATCTGACTGAAATAGTACAGGTGGCCCTCAACTTATGACCACATTTGAGCCGTTTGTTGCTAAATTTCTGCACCATTTTACCACCTTTTTGTGTCACAGTTGTTAAATGAATCACTCCAGTTATTAAGTTACGATAGGAACAAGGTTGTTATCTGGTTACCCCATGGTTTCTGCTTATCAGGTCGTCGCAAAAGGAAGTCACGTAACCCCAGGACACTGCAACCATCACAAATACACGCCAGTTGCCAAGAGTCTGAAATTGATCACGTGACCACGGGGGATTGCTGCAATGGTCATAAAAATGTGAACAATTGGTCATGAAGTCCCTTTTTTCATTGCCATTGCAATTTGAACAGTCACTAAATGAATGATTGTAAGTCAAGAACTACTTATATGAGGCCAGATGTGTGACCTTTCAGGGCTCAAAAGCTACATCCAGAAAGATCAGTGAGTCTTAACTGAAGCCCTACTTGGCTGGTAGAGTTGGAGGTCCATAAGTTTTAAGAGTTTGGAGGAGCCCTGAAGTAAGCAATGAAAGCTGCCTTAGGTAAAGTTTCCCCTCACACCTACGTGGTAGTCATTTCCGGCTCTAGGGGGCGCTGCTCATCTCCGTTACAAAGCCGAAGAGCCAGCACTATCCGAAGACGTCTCCGTGGTCATGTGGCCGGCAGGACTGAACGCCAAAGGCGCATGGAACACTGTTACCTTCCCACCAAAGTGGTTCCTATTTTTCTACTTGCATTTTTTACATGCTTTCTAACTGCTAGGTTGGCAGAAGCTGGGACAAGTAACAGGAGCTCGCTCCATTATGCGGCGCTAGGGATTCAAACCGCCGAACTGCCGACCTTTCTGATCGACAAGCTCAGCGTCTTAGCCACTGAGCCACCGCATCCCCTTAAAGCTAAAGTTAAAGCTGCCTTAACTGTTGGCAAAAGGGAACAAAGAGACACAGCTGCAAGGCTGAGCTGCTCATTCGTTCCATCCAGACGTTGTTTTTTGAAAGAAAACCAAGACTCAGAAACTGAAGGACAACGTATTTGTTTTTATTGCTACCCGAAGCCTTTCTCCGTGAGACCGGCATACACAGTACCTTCCATGAGGGGGGACTGTGAAGAGAGCTTTAAAATCAAGGAGATCCTTTCAAGAAGGCTATTCCAAGAAGCAGTGCATTTAGAATTGAAACAGAAGATCTTTAAAAGTCTTCCTTTCTTTTTTGTCCCTGTCTTAAAAGTTGTAAATTTACACAAACATAAAAGGTCAGGGAGAAAACATAAGGGAAGGGGGAAATCTAAGATCATTTATACACCAAGCTACAAAATGGCCCAAAGGACACAGGTGCTTAACAATGCCCACCATTTCTTTCATTTCATTATATTTTGCATTTGATGCACAACAAAACTTTTTTTCTGTAGATATAAAAACACAAAAGGAAGGCGTTATGTTTTGGTTTGGTCAGCCCCACAGTGGTTTTCTATAAAATTAAAGTCATTAAAGTTATTGTGCAGCTTAATAACCCTTTCCCAAACCAAACAGAGCCACCCTTCTTGAGCATCCGTTTTTGCTTCCTACAAATAGGACAGATGTATACAAAGGTTCTTTTTCGTGAAAAGGAAAATATTATTTTTTAAAGGCAAGTTTTCAGTTTGAGCTACCGTTGTCGAAAAGACCAAAAGTGGGAGAAATGACAGAAAAGAAGAGAAGAGTCGACAAAAGAGAAGGCGTGAAAGATTATCAAGGGAATCTTATCCCAAAATAAAAGTGCAAAAAAAAAAAAAAAACCCCATACTTGGAAGTCATACAATTTGGAAATTGCTTTTAAGAGAAGTTTGGCGAAATTGTTTTTAAGAGAAGTTTTAGAAAAAGGGAGGGAATTTGGAAGGAGAGAGAACACAGTCAGAAATCTGAAAAAAGCATTCGGCACACGCCGTGTCAATTCTTCAAAAAACAATACATGAGATTACAATACACAACAGTCGATCGAAAACGATGGAAACGAACAACACTACAGAAACAATTTTTGCTACTGGGTTTGGTTTTTTTAGTTTTTTAAGTTTTTTTGGTTGGTTTTGGGGGTCTTTTTTTATTTTATTTTAAAGGGACTTAAAATCAAAAGTTGAACTTTGAGAACGGTTAAAACTATCATTAGCCGCCAAAGGAAAACCAGGGGAAAAGGGGGAAATATATTTTGTTTTTGTTTTTTAAAAAAAGGATAGCTAGCTCCCTTCTGCGTAACTTGATTAAGGTACGGCCTTCCCTCCATTAGCCCAAAAGGCCTGGATGTTACATCTGCACGAACAGCCTTTCCACCAAAGGCGCATGGAGACATAGGACTACAGCAGTGTTTCTCAACCTAACCAACTTGCAGATGTGTGGACTTCAACTCCGAGCTGGCTGGGGAATTCTGGGAGTTGAAGTCCACATATCTTCCAAGTTGCTGGAGTTTGAGGAACCCTGGACTTACATGACAGAAACGGGCTTCAATGGAGGGCAGGGAGAAATGCTGCCTCCTTGCCACGGGACGTCAACGCCACACCCGGGGGCAGCCTTCCCTTCCCCGCCATCCAGAGGATTCTCTTCGTTGTACAGCCGCTTGATCCCGTCGTAGAAGTCGTCCACCTCCATCTCTTCCACTTTGCGCTTGGCCGTCGCAGGCTTGCACCGGCCGGGAGGGAGCCGGCGGCGGCGGCAGAGCAAGGCGGATCCTTTGGCTGGCGCAACAAGCTTGCTGTTGCTGTTGTCCTGCCAATCGGGGACTGGGACCACGGGGGCGTGGAATCGGAAGGCCCCCGCAGGGCAAGTCACCAGGTTGTGCTTGAGGGGACTGTAGACGTAGACCGAGTTGGGCAGCAGAGGAGGCTGCAGTGTGGAAAGGTGCTTGGATATTAGCTCCCGACAGTGGATCAGCTCGGAGCTGTCCATCTGGATTGGGGGGGAGAAAGAAGAGAGAGACAGACAAAAGGGGTCTTTTAAGTGGTTATAGTTTTGGGATTGGAAGCATTGGAAGAGACCTTGGAGGACATCTAGTCCAGGGGTCCCCAGCCCCCAGGCCACACGAGGCAGACTGGTGTGCAGCTCAACTTGTCAGGGTTCCGAAGGTCGCCCTAATTAATTCATGAGCCTCGAGCCAAGTTTCAAAAGAAATCAAATTATTTATTAGGAGCAACATGTCGGCACTTTCCCAAGGGCAGTCAGCTCTGCCCCATGTAATTTACTGCCCAACTATGATCCTGTTTTCCCCCTCCTCCCGGGATGTGTCATAAATCACATTCTCCAAAGGAGCACTTTATAGGCTGTAGAAAACACGCCTCTCCAGCTGGCTCTAGTAACCTGGGATACTATCTGGAGAAAGGTATATGTGGAATGTGCTTCTGGTCATAGCAACCGAGCTTCTCCATCAGTTCTCCCCACCTCCTGCCTATGGCAACTCAAAAGCAGGTCAGGAATGCTTTACGAGTTGACATCAACATGCAGTCCAGCTGTGTGTGCCAGCATGTGAATGCCAGCCCACTGCTCACGTGAGCGGAGTTACACACACGTGTGATTACCAGCCCACTTCTCACACAGCTTGGTTCCCCTCTCCCCCAGCCTAGCTGCCAAGCCGCAAAGGTTGGGGACCACTGATCTAGGCCAACATAAGAAGAGGGAGTCAAGCTATTCTCCAAAGCACCAGAGGGCAGGACAAGAAACAATGGATGGGAAACTAATCAAGGAGAGAAGCAACTTAGAACTAAGGAGAAATTTCCTGACAGTTAGAACAATTAATCAGAGGAAAAAATTGCCTCCATGGATGTTCCAACACTGGAGGATTTTAAGAAGACATTGGACAACCATTTGTCTGAAATGGTGTAGGGTTTCCTGCCTGAGCAGAGGGCTGGACTACAAGACCTCCAAGATCCCTTCCGACTCTGTTATTGTGTTACCCTAATGATGGTGATGGTAAACTCAGGACATGCCTGTCGCAAGTGACACCATGCCATTTTTGGTGACATGCCAAGACTCTGGATGTTGCACAAGAGGATCTTGCTCTCGTGAAGCCACTGAAGCATCCAAAACTTCACACACACAATTTTCTAAGGCTCCAGAGGACCTACGAGAACAGGACCTCCAGAAGCCCCTTTGGAACTGGGGTTTAAATAAAAATAAGCACAACCCCTACCCCGCTTCTAGCACTGATAATGTTATCTAGCTTGGTCATGAAACGCCTGCAAGAAAACAAGCAAGCCCAGAGAGCAGCAAGCTCATTGTCAGGACGTCCATCACAGGGATCTGTAGTCGAACAATTCTTTGGTTCCTGCAATTTACAGATTAATAAAGTTGGAAGGGACCTTGTAGGTCATCTAGTCCAACCCCCCACACCCACACACACCCAAGCAGGAGACCCTACACCAGCGGTGCACCACTTGGGCTCCTGTGCTAAAAACTGCGCGCACGCCAGCGTGCACTCTCATGCCAGCACCCAGAATGCAATGTGCATCCTCCCTCCCCACACCTCCTGCGCATGCATGCGCAATTCCTACCCCCTTACCTGCACTGCGTCTCACAGCTGATTTTTTGGCCTCCCAAGGCTTGGAAAAAGCCTCTGCAAGGCTTTTCAGGCCAAATTATAGGCCCATTTCATCACTTCTGGCATTACAGGAAGTGTCAAAATGGACCCATAATTCATCCTGAAAAGCCTTGCAGAGGCTTTTTCCAAGCCTCTGGGAGGCCGAAAAAGGCCTCAAACCAATTGGAAAAAAAAACAGCTGTGAGGCGCACACATGTGCAGTGAGGTAAGTTTGCCTGCGGCTTTGCATGCCAGCACAAGTGGCTCTGCATGCTACTTGTGGCACACGTGTCATAGGTCCGCCATCACGGTCCTACACCATTTACAACAAATGGCAGTCCAATTTCTTCTTGAAAGCCTCCAGTGATGAAGCTCCCACAACTTCTGAAGGCAACTTCTGTTCCATTGGTTGATTGTTCTCACTGTCAGAAAGTTTCTCCTTATTTCCAGGTTGAATCTCTCCTTGTTCAGTTCCAATCCGTTATTCCTTGTCTGGCCTTTGGGAGCCTTGGAAAACAGTTTGACCCCTACCTCCCTGTGGCAGCCGCTCAAATATTGGAAGACTGCTATCATGTCTCCCCTGGTCCTTCTTTTCACTGGACTAGCCAGACCCAGTTCCAGCAACCTTTCTTTGTATGTTCCCAAATTCCAAGACAGCATATCCCCCTTTCACCTAAGGTTCAAAGGTTCTGCTCCTAACCTGTGCCTTGTGGAGCAGCTCGATGATGAGAGCCAGCCAATCAGGAATCAGCTTCTCCACTTCCAGGCTCACGATGGCCAGGGCCAACATGGAGCCCTTGAACTGAAGGAGTTGGTAGCAGGCTAGACAATGCAGTAAGTGCTTGGTCAGCAAAGCAACGTGCTGGGACGGATTCACCTTGGGCAGGCTGGTCAGCAGTTGAGGCCTGCTGGACAAGGCAACTGCGTGGAACTGGAGTGGGATGAGAAAGAGAAGAGTGAACCTTAGCATCTCACTTGGGGGAAGAAAGCACGTGCTGATCTTCAGGTAAGCTCCAAACCTTTTCTCCCTTCTTTCACACTGGGGTTTTATCAGGAGCGATGGTGCTAGGTTGTTTGTTTTCTCTCTAGCAGATTCACTTTTGTTTTGCGTTCTGTTTTAAGACTGCATTTTATTGCATTCTCCTCTTTGTCTGATTTTTTTCCCCTCTTAAATTTTTAGGTTTCCTACGACAGGTATTTCTTTATTTAATGGACATCCTGCCTTTATTATTATTATTATTATTTTTTATATATACAACCGAAGGCAGCAATCTATTTAATACTGCTTCTTCCCATTTTCCCCCACAACAATCTTGTGAGGTGGGGTGAGCTGAGAGAAAGAAACTGGTTTCCTTGGTGATTGGCCTAAAGTCACCCAGTCACCTTTCATGCCTAAAGTGAGACTAGAACTCCCAGACTCTTGGTGACTGGCTTTCATGGCTAAGGCAGGACTAGAACTCACCGTCTCCTGGGATTGGCTCCGTCACCCGATTGCCTTTTATGCCTAAGGCGGAACTAGAATTCACCATCTCCTGGTTACTAACCCGATGCCTTATCCACCAAATCAAACTATCTTTCTATATGTTGTGTTCTATATGTTGTGTGTTGTCCTTAGTTTACTTTCTATATGTTAGGTTGTCTTTACTGAATTTGGCCATTGTTTCTGAGGGCTTTTCAATGTATTTTGTTGGTCACTGCCCACAATTAAATAAAAATTAAATTAAATTAAATACAAATGAAAACTGAGAGAGAGCAGCTTTAAGAACATGACTCAAAAGGAAGACTAAGATACTTGACTCTGATAGTACCCTGAAATCAGTTTAGGGAGAAAAATCTGGCAAGTGTCACTTGTAAGACAGAAACACACAATTCTCAGAATCATCAGTGCAACTTTTGCAGTTGGGTATCCCTTCGACTAAAAGAAATCGGAAATGGTTTTAGATTTGTTGGCAAAATGTGCCCTAGAGGCAGTCCTCAACTTACAACTGGTCACTTAGCAACGATCAAATTAACACTGAACTAATCGGGGGGGGTGGGGTGTATTTATCATTTGGATCCGAAGTTTTAATGGTCGCTACCCAATTCCAGTCACATAACTGCATTCTAGATGCTGGGAAACTGGGCTGCATTTACGCCATTGGTAGAACTCTGTGGTCCTGTGACTGCAATTTTACAATGGTTTTGCCAAAAAACTGGTGTTTACTTCCACTTTTCGGCAAAACCACACCCACAGCAAAGCGCTGGTTCGCTTAAACAACTGTGGCCCTTGCTTATACAAGTGTGGCAAAATTCACCAATCTGCTTTGTGACTGTCACAAGTTGTCACTGCAATGGACTGGCTCCATTGTGGTTGTAACTCAAGAATGACCAGTGATTTCTAGTCTTCTGAAAATTAGATCTACACTGAGGAATTCTTCTGAATTTCTATTCAGCTGCCCAGAGTCATTTTAATACAAGATAGGTGGCAAATAAAATAAAATGAAATAAAAGAGGGGATATTTTTGAAATATGTTCCTGCTCTGTCAATGCAACTCAGTGTAATGGGCTGTACCGCAAAAGTACGAGTTAAATGAAAATAGATTTGACCACATACATTAAAATTTAGTATAAAGATGTGTGTTGCCCATCTGCCTAGTCTTAACACTTGGTATCCTGAAGGACAATTAAGAAACTAAAACCCTTTCCTGCACCCTCCAGCTGAGACATGTTTATAACAGTGGAATAGGGTTTGTCCCAAATATTTACAATGTGAAGGAAATCCAACGGAGTGGCCATGTGTAGATCCCAGTTCAACTTATCCAGAATAATCTTCTCCATTCTGCGAATCTCTGCTGGAGAACAGCCACAAAAACTGTCTCTGGCCAAGATCTTCAGCACTGGAATCTTCTGAAAGATTGAAGAGGAGGAAAACAGGGATGAAGAGCATCCTTCAAGAAACACCCCCCAAGGGAAAAATTACAAACTAACATCAGCAGCGTATAAAGAAAATAGACACAAAATATTTTATAGATGGCACCTACCCCGTACTAGATTGGCAAAGATGTTTCCAACTAGAAAATCAGAACGTTGGAAATGCAAAAATAAACAGGGCACCTACTTCCACATGTGGTGGACATGCCCTGAAGCTAAAAAAAATACTGGAACAGGATTAAAAAGTAGATAGAGGAAAGAACAAAACAAAAAATTTAATTTAGTCCGGAATTGTTTCTATTGGGAATAATAAGGGGAGATTATACTGACAAATACATCATTTTACATATAACAACAGTGGCCAGAATTGTGTATACACACCATCTGAGGGGACTGAGATAAGAAAGATTTTGGACTGTGCAGAGATGGACAGGCTGACCTTAAGAGTTAAAAGACAAAGGTGAAACAGAGTATTATTTGCTTTGGGACACATGGTACACCTGGTTAAACAATAGATACAAAAGTAATATAGTAACTAATATATGAATATGAATGTTGATGCTGTAATGTTGTTGAAAGTATTTGATATGTTATAAATTGTTGGAAAATGTTTAATAAAATTTATTTAAAAAAAAGAAACACCCCGCAGATCATTGAGGAAAGCGTTCTCAATGCAACCTTCCAAAGCTGCTCAACTGCCATAACAGAATAACAGAGTTGGAAGGGACCTTTGGAGGTCTTCTAGTCCGCCCCCTGATCAAGCAGGAAACCCTATACAGGTAGCCCTTGACTTACAACAGTTTGTTTAGTGACCGCTCAAAGTTACGGCACTGAAAAGTGACTTATGACCATTTTTCACACTTATGACTGTTGTAACATCCCCACAGTTGTGTGATCAAAATTTGGACACTTAGCAACCGGTTCATATTTATGAAGTTTGCAGTGTCCTGGGGTGTGTGTGTGTGTGTCATGTGATCCCCTTTTGCGACCTTCTGACAAGCAAAGTCAATCGGGAAGCCAGATTCGCTTAACAACCATGTTAATAATTGAACTACCGTGATTCATTTAACACAGAGGTCCCCAAACTTGGCAACTTTAAGACTTGTGGACTTCAACTCCCAGAATTCTCCAGCCACTCCACAAGTCTTAAAGTTGCCAAGTTTGGGGACCCCTGATATAACATCTGCAGAAAGAAAGGTCGTAACATGGGGTACAGCTCACTTAACCACTGTCTCGCTTAGCAATGAAAATTTGGGGCTCAATTGTGGTCGTAAGTTGAGGACTATCTGTATTTACCTCTCCGCATAATCAACCCCACTTGCTAAAACATACTGCCAAGAATATTTTTAAAACCATCACGAAAGAACTCCACAGTTTGTCTCTTCAACCAAGTCCTGATGTTCCTTTTCAGGTCATTATTCAAGTCAAAACAGATGTCTACAAATTTATTCCTTCAGTTCTGGAAAAGGTGGAAGTTATATGGCCCTGATGGCGAACCCGTGGCATGCCTGCCACAGGTGGCACACAGAGCCATTTAAGCTGGCACATGAGCTGCAGGCAAACTTACCTCACTACGCATGCGCCCGGCCTCGCCACTGATTTTTGGCCGATTTGAGGCCTTTTTGGCCTCCCAAAGGCTTGAGGAAGGCTTCTGCAGGCTTTGCAGGCTGAAAACTAGCCCCGTTTTGTCACTTCCTGTTTTTCCCGAAAGTTTTCGGCCTGCAAAGTCTGCACAAGCCTTTGGGAAGCCAAAAAGGCCTCAAACCGGCCGAAAATCAGCTGTGAGATGCAGTGCGGGCAAGGGGGTGGCGTGGGTGGGTGGGGATTGTGCACGCACGTGTAGGGGGCATGAGGGGGGCGTGTATTGTCTTCTGGGTGCTGGCACATGAGCGCGAGTGTGCAAACGTGCACAATTTTTGGCACAGGAGCCCAAAAAGGTTAGCCACCACTGATATATGGTTTCCTCTCCCCCCAAGTACGGACTTGGGTTGGAGTGAAGCAGTGAGACCAACTCTGCAACTCCTTACACGGCTCATGAAACATTGTCATATGTTGCGGAAGCACAAAAATGTCTTTTTGGGCTTCTGAAGTCTGCTTAATTGTTGTTTAAAAGGCACAGAAGAGGAAGAACCTCATTGAAGAGACAAAAATGTGGGGTGCTTTTTGAGGCAGCTTTAGAAGTTTGTCCATCGTTGGCTTAAGGGCCTACCCGTGTGGAAGTAAATTCTGGTAAACATGGAGCTAATTTCAAGAATTGTTTCCCTGTTTGCTTCAATTAAAACATCCTTATCTAAAATAAAGTTATGCAGGTGGAGCCATGACAAGTTATCCAGACTTGATCAAAAGAGATAATGAAGAGACAGGCTGACTTGGTGTGGGAGGAGGTGTAAGCCAACTTCTAATACCATCAATCTTGGTAAATGTTTGTGCTAACTGAGCAATGCCCCCCAGCAATTTAGGCAAAATCAGTCTTAGCAGCAGGCAGCATGAAAAGGTGTGCAATTTCTTTAAAAGGTTAAAAAAAGTGTGTAAGTAATTCCTTTTAATTTGTTTAAAAGGAATTTCTTTCTATAAAAAAGTACAAAGGCTCACACAATGTCTGTACAGGGCAAAATTTAAGGTGTTGATATTGACTTTTCAAGTCATAGTTTAGAGCAGAGGTCCCCAAACTTGGCAACTTGAAGACTTGTGGACTTCCAACTAGCAGAATTCTCCAGCCAGCTATCTCTGCCATTTCATTATGCAGGAAAATTTCTTTCCACCCTAGTTGAAAGAAGATTTATGTCATCTTAAAGATTAAAAAGTACTTTAATTTTGGGAGGGAGGGAAACAGCAAAAAGGGAATCTTGATTTTCGAAAGTAAAGGGACTTTTAGATGGACTTTTGAAATCAACTGTAAAAAATCCTCAGATGGGAAAATTTTGCTATTTGGAAAACAGATGGTAAGAGGAGACTTTGAAGGCTGACTAGAGGGAATCAAGAGAAAACTAAGGATTATAATTAAAGGAGAAGAGACCCATTAAAACAATGGGACAATATTATTTGACTTTAGAAAAAAAAAATAAAGGCTGATTGGGCCCAATGTACTCAAAAATTACTTAGTAGATTGTCTGATACTATAACAACAGATTTTATTGGATAAAACAGACGGAGGCCGATTTGAATATGGTGGATTTGGATGTATTAAAAAAGCCAGATTACAAAAGTGATGTGGAAACAGATGTTGTGGATCTAAATACGGATTTTAAAATGCCAGAGTATAATGTGGAGAAAAAACGCCAGAATGCATTTTACAAATGATCTCTTAAGAGAGCAGAGAAATAATAAATCAGAAGAATAACTTGAACTGCCTTATCTTGGATTTATTAGTCTTTTATCTTTTGTAAACTCTAATAAAATTATTACATTTAGATGACCTACAAAGACACCTCTGTTTAGTCAAGAGTTTATTCAATTTTAGCATGAATCTGTTTCACTTTTTAAAAATATTGAACCCACTTGCCTTATTCTACTATGTTTTTTGACTTCCCAGTGATACTTATCGTTCTGGGATTTCTTAGTGGCCTCCTATCCAAATTCTTAAAACTCTGCTTTGGCTTTTGGAGATCAACTAAAATTAGCTAGGAGTTACCGCCTGCTGCAGCTTGAACACTAATTAGGCTAAATAATCTACCAGTTACAATTTGCAGAAAAGTGTTTATCAAATTATTAGTAATCCTCCCTTAATCCTAATACCTCTGTAAACTGCTCTGAGGACATATTTCAGGTAGACAACTAAGATCAAAACTCTTTTAATTAAAGAATACCAACAATAATATTTGGCAGCAAATATACCCTACAAATGACATGGTATTTGCCTGCCATTGTTAAATTTCCCCAGTGTTTAGGAGCAGCTCTAAAGCCTATTTCAGCTGACAAGGAAAGTTGAAATGATCTAATTAAAAAAGAAATATGATGACTCCTGCAGTAGCAAACCAGGCATCGTGGCCCGATCTTGAATAAATGTAATAAAGAGCATGCAATAAAAAGCAAAGTCAAAATGTTTTAGTAAGCAAGTATTACTATTAGCTAATGTAGGTAGTGACAGATTTTATTTTCCTGGGCTCCAAGATCACTGCAGATGGGGACTGCAGCCACGAAATTAAAAGATGCTTGCTACTGGGGAGGAAAACTATGGCAAATCTAGACAGCATACTCAAAAGCAGAGACATCCCCCTGCCAGCAAAAGTGCATAGAGTCACGGCTGTGGTTTTCCCAGTTGCAATGTGTGGCTGTGAAAGTTGGACCATAAGGAAGGCTGAGCACCAAAGAATGGAGGCCTTTGAACACTGGTGCTGGACAAGACTCCTGCGAGTCCCTTGGGCAGCAAGGCGATCGGTCCTAGAGAGGATCAACCCTGACTGCTCTTTAGGTGGTCAGATCCTGAAGATGAAACTCAAAAGACTTTGGCCACTTAAGGAGAAGGAAGGACTCACTGGAGAAGAGCCTAAAGCTGGGAATGATTGAGGGCAAAAGAAGAAGAAGGGGATGGCAGAGAAGAAAGTGGCTAAATGGAGTCATCACTGAAGCAGTCGGCGTGAGCTTAAATGGACTCCGGAGGACGGAGAGGACAGGAAGGCCTGGAGGAACGTTGTTCATGGGGCCGCGATGGGTCAGGCATGACTTTGCAACTAACAACTATTACTACCATTAGCGGCAATAGGAGATGTCTTCTTGTATTTGGTTAGCTGCGCCAGCAATCTGAAGTTACTTCAAACAGTTGCAAAGGGTAAGGAAACCACCTCTGCAGCATCTCCATCGTGATGGGGAGAACTTCAAGGGTTTTTTTTTTTTGGGGGGAGAACTTCAAGGGTTTTGGGGGGGGGCATTTCAGTTCTCCTTCTGAAGCCTACGGGATCTCAGCCCCCCCCCTCTCTAATCCCTGCAGTACTTGTGGGTGGTCTAGGAAAAGCAGCTTTCACTTGGCTTGCACATTTTGGAGAGAATTGGAAACCTCAACAAAACCTTCTCCAGGTTTTGCCCCAAGCCATTCCTGCCACAACCGTTCGACTCTGGGTGGCCCCTCCTGAGGCCTGGGATCTAGGTGGTCCCTCAACCATCTCGAGAGAGGTAGAAGAGAAGAACGCTTGTAGCTTGGGGTTGACCTGTGGGGTCCCTGGTGCGCTCTTTGGGCTTGGTTGTTGTCTTGCGGACGTTTCGTTACCAAACTAGGTAACATCATCAGTGCCAGAAGGGAGTGGGTTTAAATAAAAATAGAAGCTATCCCCACTCCCTTCTATTATCCATGATGTTACTTATACGCTTCATTACCCAACTTGATAACATCATCAGTGCTAGAAGCCATAGGGTTTGCCCTTTGTTTATGTACAAGTCTATTACACGTTGGGTACTAACATGGCAAGCCGCTGCATATAAACAGAGAGCAAACCGCACTGCCTTCCAGCACGGATGATGTTATCTAGTCGGGTAATGATAGGTCTTCAAGAAAAATTATCAAGCTCAGAGAGCAACAAGGATGCCAGAGGTAGAAGAAGTGGAGAGGCTTCCTTGGATTTGCTACCTGAGCCAGCCATCAAAGCCAATGTCCAAAGCCAAGCAAAATTCCCATTCGCTCCAACCCCGGCAAACCGCAGCAGCCATTACACTTCCAAGCTTTCTAGAAGAAGACTGACCTCATCTTCCTCAATGGTCTTGGTGGCGAGGAAGAAGCAGCTGATCGCAATGCAGTTCAGGTACTTTGGGCGAGCCTACAAGGGAGAAAGAACAAAAAGAAAAGCAGGACAATTTCAAAACAAAAACCAAAGCCATTTCCCCAAAGAAACCTGGATGCCAAGCACAGGTTATCTCAGTCCATAAGTTCACTACTCTTTGGCCTTCTTTGCAGCAGCTTTCAGGAAGCCATGGAGGCGGGCACAGAGCAGACAATCAATATTCCATTACGAGAAGCAAATCTGGAATCCACCAAGTCTTTTTAGCATAATTGGCACCCGGCAAGTCTCCTCGTCTTGGTGGGTGGGGGAGCAGGGGGGCCTCACTCTCTCTGCTAGCAGAGGAGATCCATAGAGAGCAAAAAAAAAAAATCAATGAAGGAGGTTAAGTGGAGTGCAGTGGGTGCCAAACAGCATAATTGCAAGCAGAGACTTGGCTGGCATTTTGCATTATCATCTCTGCCTTGCCAGGTAGTGAGTCAGTCAGTCTTGGGGTAGATTCATAGGATACGGGTGGTCCTCGAGTTACGCCCACCACGGAGCCCAAAATCCCTGTTGTTAAGTGGGACCACTTGTTCAGCGCATTCTTGCCCCATCTTTCTTGCCAGAGTTAAAAGTTGAATCCCTGCAGTTGACAAAGTTAATCACCTGGCTGTTATCTGGTTTTCCCCACTGATTGTCCAAAGGTCACAAAAGCTGATCACGTGACCTCAAAACACAGTGACGGTCGTAAGGGTGAACCAGTTGCCAAGCAACTGAATTTTGATCCCACGAGCATGGGGAGGCTACAAAGGTTGTGACTGTGAAAAACGGTCCTAAGTCAGTTTTTTCAGTGCCGTTGTAACTTTAAACGGTCACTAAGTGAACTGTTGTAATCCGAGGACCACCTGTATTACATATTTTAAGAGAAAGGAATGAGGGGTAGGAGGAAACGACATAATCCAAAAAGACCACTGAATACAGGTAGTCCTTAACCTATGCCCACAATTGAGCCCAAAATCTATGTTGCTGAGGGAGAAATCTGATAAGCCAGTTTTGCCCCATTTTACGGTATTTCTTGCCACGGTCATTAAGCAAATCACTGCAGTTGTTACATTAGTAACACGGTTGTTAAGTGAATCTGGCTTTCCCGTTGACTTTGCTTGCCGGAAGGTTGCAAAAATAGGATCGTAAGTTCCCGGGACACCGCACCCATCATAAATACGAGTCAGTAGGCCAAGGGACTGAATTTTTATTATGACCACGGAGATGCTGTAATGGTCACAAGTGTGAAAATGTCACTTTTTTTTCAGTGCTGTGGTAACTACAAACAGTCACTAACGAACTGTTCTAAGTTAAGGACCATCTGTGTCGATTCCTACCCTACTCGTGTGGGGAGGGAGCCGTTAAAAACGTGGTTTTTCTGGAGAGCCCAAAAATAAACAGATAACAAGGAATACCACCAGCATTTTGGGCCTGGACATTTCAGCGGTTCCTTCAGAGTGCTGTTTATTTATTTATTTTTATTAATTTATTAAACGTGTAACACACCCATCTTGCTATCTTATGGTTCCCTTGCTGGGTATGATGGCTCCTTATTCTGAGTATTGTTGTTGTTGTTGTTGTTGTGAGCCACTCTGAGCCTTGCTCGGTTGCGTGTGGTATGTAAAATGTACTGAATAAGCACCTTAAATAACTAAATAAATGTGAAACTCCGTGAGGCAACCTCCACGCCCCTGCAACTGTAATTACCAAAGTGTAATTTTTAATAAGGTGGGAGGGATTGTGAAATGCATAATTACAGAGTCATCATCTTCACTCTATTTAAATCAAATTAAATTTAAATGTAAACGAAATGGTTTAATTATTTTTTCCTGGCCTCACCCGGTACTTTCTGGTAGGCAGCTCCGGGCACACGACTCGCAAGTCAAGGGCCGGCCTTGCTATGGAACATCTACACAAATCCACCGTATTCCTCATCAAGCAGAATGGGTAATTTAGGGTTGGTTAGGGGGACATCCTAAGCATTGTTTCTGCAGGTGGGATTAAATCTTTCAGCCCATCATTATCATCTTTTAACGACCCCATTAATCCCTTGCGGGGTGGAGTCTGGGCAACTGAATGGAGCTAGCAGAATATTTAATGGCCGGATGCCCTTCCTGTCACCAATGCGGAGTTTTGTTCATCAGATATATTCTCAGTGTGCCCGGAGAGAGAAATATCTGCCTCTACCTAGGATCGAACCCACAGCCTCTGGATTGTGAGGCGAGAACTCCATCTCTAGGCCACCGCACCACTCCATTAAATCTTTCAACCCATCTGGAGAGGGAAACTGGGGCTTTTAGCGTCTACAATCTACACCACGAAATCTGAAAACCAACAACAACAAAACAAAACAGGTGGTCAGATTGCTTCCAATTTCTGCCAAGAAATTCATGGGTGCATTACGGCTCTCCAAATTGCTACCAAAGCAGGCAAGGAAGAGGATGGATGGATCTGCATCTGTAGGCCTCTGTGGTACAGGTAGTCCTCGACTTACAACCACAATTAAGCCAAAAAATTTCGTTGCTAAGTGAGGCAGTTTCTCAAGTGAGTTTTGCCCCATTTTACAACCTTTCCTGCCACAGCTGTGAAGTGAACCACTGCAGTTGCTGTTAGTAACAAAGTTGTAAAGTGAATGCTGGTCTCCCCATTGACTTGGCTTGTCAGAAGGTCGCAAATGGGGATCACACGACCGCCAGGACACTGGAAACCATCATACGTGAGTCAATTGCCAGGCGTCTGAATTTTGATTTCATCATGGAGATGCTGCAACGGTTGTTAAGTGTGGGGAAAAGGGTCATAAGCTACTTTTTTCAGGGCCACCGTAATGGTCGTTAAATGAATGGTTGTACGTTGAGGACTATCTGTAATCATCCAAACATGAGGGAGACGGGAGGTTCATAAAATGTGAAAAATAAAATAAAAATAAATGAGAACTTGCCCCAGGTAGAGAACTTTAGAGAGCATCGAATTTCATGAGAACTTGCTCGTCTTTAAATAAACCCAACAGCATCCCCAGTTCTAGACATTTTGTTTATTCACTGATGTATTTATTTATAACCCACTTTATTACTTTTATAAATAACTCAAGATAGCAGACATGTCTAATATTCCTTCTCCCTCCGATTTTCCCCACAACAGCCTTGCGAGGTAGGTTGTACTGAGAGAGAGTGAGTGATTGGCCCAACGTCACCCTGTTGGCTTTCATGCCTAAGGCAGGACTAGAACTCCCAGTCTCCTGGTGATTGGCTCAAAGTCTCCCAGTTGGCTTTCATGCCTAAGGCAGGACTAGAACTCCCAGTCTCCTGGTGATTGGCTCAAAGTCTCCCAGTTGGCTTTCATGCCTAAGGCAGGACTAGAACTCCCAGTCTCCTGGTGATTGTCTCAAAGTCTCCCAGTTGGCTTTCATGCCTAAGGCAGGACTAGAACTCCCAGTCTCCTAGTGATTGTCCCAAAGTCTCCCAGTTGGCTTTCATGCCTAAGGCAAGACTAGAACTCCCAGTCTCCTGGTGATTGTCTCAAAGTCTCCCAGTTGGCTTTCATGCCTAAGGCAGGACTAGAACTCCCAGGCTCCTGGTGATTGTCCCAAAGTCTCCCAGTTGGCTTTCATGCCTAAGGCAGGACTAGAACTCCCAGTCTCCTGTTGATTGGCTCAAAGTCTCCCAGTTGGCTTTCATGCCTAAGGCAGGACTAGAACTCCCAGTCTCCTAGTGATTGTCCCAAAGTCTCCCAGTTGGCTTTCATGCCTAAGGCAAGACTAGAACTCCCAGTCTCCTGGTGATTGTCTCAAAGTCTCCCAGTTGGCTTTCATGCCTAAGGCAGGACTAGAACTCCCAGGCTCCTGGTGATTGTCTCAAAGTCTCCCAGTTGGCTTTCATGCCTAAGGCAGGACTAGAACTCCCAGTCTCCTAGTGATTGTCCCTAAGTCACCCAGTTGGCTTTCATGCCTAGGGCAGGACTAGAACTCCCAGTCTCCTAGTGATTGGCCCTAAGTCACCCAGTTGGCTTTCATGCCTAGGGCAGGACTAGAACTCCCAGTCTCCTGGTGATTGTCTCAAAGTCTCCCAGTTGGCTTTCATGCCTAAGGCAGGACTAGAACTCCCAGTCTCCTAGTGATTGTCCCAAAGTCTCCCAGTTGGCTTTCATGCCTAAGGCAAGACTAGAACTCCCAGTCTCCTGGTGATTGTCTCAAAGTCTCCCAGTTGGCTTTCATGCCTAAGGCAGGACTAGAACTCCCAGGCTCCTGGTGATTGTCCCAAAGTCTCCCAGTTGGCTTTCATGCCTAAGGCAGGACTAGAACTCCCAGTCTCCTGTTGATTGGCTCAAAGTCTCCCAGTTGGCTTTCATGCCTAAGGCAGGACTAGAACTCCCAGTCTCCTAGTGATTGTCCCAAAGTCTCCCAGTTGGCTTTCATGCCTAAGGCAAGACTAGAACTCCCAGTCTCCTGGTGATTGTCTCAAAGTCTCCCAGTTGGCTTTCATGCCTAAGGCAGGACTAGAACTCCCAGGCTCCTGGTGATTGTCTCAAAGTCTCCCAGTTGGCTTTCATGCCTAAGGCAGGACTAGAACTCCCAGTCTCCTAGTGATTGTCCCAAAGTCTCCCAGTTGGCTTTCATGCCTAAGGCAGGACTAGAACTCCCAGTCTCCTAGTGATTGGCTCAAAGTCTCCCAGTTGGCTTTCATGCCTAAGGCAGGACTAGAACTCCCAGTCTCCTGGTGATTGTCCCAAAGTCTCCCAGTTGGCTTTCATGCCTAAGGCAGGACTAGAACTCCCAGGCTCCTGGTGATTGTCTCAAAGTCTCCCAGTTGGCTTTCATGCCTAAGGCAGGACTAGAACTCCCAGTCTCCTAGTGATTGGCTCAAAGTCTCCCAGTTGGCTTTCATGCCTAAGGCAGGACTAGAACTCCCAGGCTCCTGGTGATTGTCTCAAAGTCTCCCAGTTGGCTTTCATGCCTAAGGCAGGACTAGAACTCCCAGTCTCCTGGTGATTGTCCCAAAGTCTCCCAGTTGGCTTTCATGCCTAAGGCAGGACTAGAACTCCCAGGCTCCTGGTGATTGTCCCAAAGTCTCCCAGTTGGCTTTCATGCCTAAGGCAGGACTAGAACTCCCAGTCTCCTAGTGATTGGCTCAAAGTCTCCCAGTTGGCTTTCATGCCTAAGGCAGGACTAGAACTCCCAGGCTCCTGGTGATTGTCTCAAAGTCTCCCAGTTGGCTTTCATGCCTAAGGCAGGACTAGAACTCCCAGTCTCCTAGTGATTGTCCCAAAGTCTCCCAGTTGGCTTTCATGCCTAAGGCAGGCCTAGAACTCCCAGTCTCCTGGTGATTGTCCCAAAGTCTCCCAGTTGGCTTTCATGCCTAAGGCAGGACTAGAACTCCCAGGCTCCTGGTGATTGGCTCAAAGTCTCCCAGTTGGCTTTCATGCCTAAGGCAGAACTAGATCTCCCAGGCTCCTGGTGATTGTCTCAAAGTCTCCCAGTTGGCTTTCATGCCTAAGGCAGGACTAGAACTCCCAGGCTCCTGGTGATTGTCCCAAAGTCTCCCAGTTGGCTTTCATGCCTAAGGCAGGACTAGAACTCCCAGTCTCCTAGTGATTGTCCCAAAGTCTCCCAGTTGGCTTTCATGCCTAAGGCAGGCCTAGAACTCCCAGTCTCCTGGTGATTGTCCCAAAGTCTCCCAGTTGGCTTTCATGCCTAAGCTGAAACTAGAACTCCTGGTTTTTAGATCATCCCTCATATGAAACTGGCTCTCAACAATGGGGCAGGGCCTAGAGATGTTTCTAAGAAGACAATTCCACGTGAGAGATGAATTCTACCTGCTGAAGGATACGTGTCGGATCTAATTCAAGAAACGCTTGCTCCAAACGATTTGATTCCATTGTCTTTAAGGCTGAGAGCATTTCCTTCCTCCATCGCTCTCAGATCTTTCAACGAAGCAGCGTGTTAACTGCAACTAATTTCAGGAGGAGAAAACAGAAAGCTCTGCTGGTACAAGAAACTTTTAAAAAAACGTTTTGTGCGGTGCTTAAGGATCAGAGGAGAAACCAGGAGAGGCTTGTGAGAGTTCTAATCCCACACCTCAGGCGCCAAGCCCGTTGAGTGACCTTGGGCCAATCAACGCCCTCTTCCACCCTAGAAGCAGGCAATGGTAAAACCCCTTCTGAAAAATCTTGCCAAGAAAACTGCAGGGACTTGTCAGGCTGGGAGTCAAAAACTGACTCGCAGGCATATACTGAGTTCCATCAACAAAAATCAGAGCAAGTGCCCTCTGAAGCATAAACGGCTAGGCTGTTTCCTTCTTCTCTCTGCCCAGGGAAGAAGAGAGATGATGAAAGAAAGGGATTGTAAAATTAATTTGGAAGAAGAAGAAGAAAAATAAAGGAGTTTTTGAGTAAGCAAAGCTCCGTTCCTAGCTGGAAACTATTTGGAGACTTAAATTTGGGCCAGATGGTAAAACTCCAAGCTGCAGAATCCACAAGGCTTAAGGAAGGAGCATTAGGTTGCTAAAAATTGAGACAGATTTCGGAGTTGAGCAACTGGGGGAAAAAAGTTTACATTTTCTATTAAACTCTCTTTTTGGTAGAGCTTTCTAAATTACATTTCCATGCTGAAAGATGATACTAGTCTCCAGTTCTCTAGGGGATATTGTTCCAAAGAGGTTTATAAATGTATCTGCGGTATTAATAGATTAATAGAGGCAGGGAGGGATATTTCTTTTAAATAATATAACTTAGGACAAAAACGATGACAGGCAAACAAATCACAGACTAAGGAGCTACACACTCTGCTAAAAAGTATATGAAAATGGGAATATACATCCTTACTAGGAGATATACTGGTAGTCCTCACTTAATGACCATAATTTTTCATTTAACCACCACCACAAAAAAGCTCATCAGATTGGGTGTGATCACATGGTGAGCCATTTAATGACTGCAATGATTTATGACTGCAATTCTGGCTCAACTGCAGACGTAAGTCAAGGACTATGTCATGCCCGTCCGAGTCTGAATCCTAGGAGGAAGACGAACAGCTGACAGGGAGTGGGAGTGTGGCTCCATTGGCTGTGGAGGAAACTGGAGAAGGGCAAAGTCCGGCTGGGCAGAGCAGGAAAGAGGTAGAACAAGGGAGAAGGGAGTTCAGAGGAAGACCCAGGCCCACCCTCTCTTCATCCCAGGGCACACAGGGAGGAACGGAGAAGAGAGCAACATGGGTTGAGTGGCTTACGGGGGAGGAAAGGGCCCTGATTCCCTTCATTAGCCACAGCTGGGAAGAGAGTTTAAAAGAAATGCATGCTGAGTACTGCAGCTGCTGGGAGCAAACATGAGTTTATCTTGTGTTGACTTTGCTTATCTGGCGTCTTCCCAACCATGTTGAGTTATTGCTGTGCCTTCATGTCTGGAAATCTTGCTCCTGCCCTATCGGACTAATTATCTCATTTTGCCTTGATTGGACTTATAGTTACAGTTTTTGTTGACCACATTTTGGACTTGATTCTCTGCAGCCAAAGGCTGTTCCTGGGAGTTTTTCTCCGGTCAGAAGATAACCAGGACATTGGGGGCAAAGTTGGAACTAAAAAAGGGACTCCTACTGATTATCTGACTGTGTTGCCTTTGTGCCACGCCCCTTTGGGTCATCACAGACTACCCGTATTCCAGTTTCCACCAATCTGGTGCCTTTCAATGGGCTGGATTCCTGTCCCATAATTCCCAATGGTTGGTTAGGTGCGGTGGGAATTATGGGAAGAAATGTTCAACAGATCTGAAAGGCACCAGATTGGGCAAGGCCGCTAGGCACGTTCCTCCAAAAATAAATCCAGCTGTGTTTCATAAGGCTTTGCTCCCAGCAAAGTTGGCATGAGTTTCTATCTTTAATTTTTTGTTGGAGGTTTAATTTAGCCTGGTAAACAAGGAACCCTTTGCTTTCTTTCCCCCTATGTTCAAATAAGGGAGCGAGGAAAATGTGTGTTTCTTTTTAAATTGTTGGTGGACATTAATTCCAGGCAAGAAAATAGATCCATTCCCTAAAATGGAAACTGAAGCGGCCCAAAATGATCTTGGTTTAGTCTAAGCAACAGGCTCTTTGGGTTGAAAATAGAAAAATGCTGTTCCCAGTGTCTATGGAGATTCACAAATCATCCAGGTCACGGTTTTCCCCAAGGTGCTTTTTCAAAAGGCAACTGAACCTCCTTTGGTTTTTTTTCTTCCCCCCTTGAAAACATTTCACTTCTCATTCAAGAAACTTCTTCGGTTCTAACTGAATGGCGGGGAACGGAAGGATTTAGATCAGAGCTTTCTAGAGCGAACGACGACCATCTAGTAATGTTAGTAACAATGTACTAACAACCAGATGACTGCAAAGAATATAAATCCTTCCATTCCTCACCAAAAAAGAGTCACTTTTTTCAGGGCTGTTGTAACTTTGAACTAACACTAAAACAAATGGTTGTAAGTTGAAGAATACTTGAAATGCTCTAAGCCTCTTCAAATAAGCCAAGGGTCTGCAAACATGGCGACTTTACGACTTGTGGACTTCAACTCCCATAATTCCTCAGACAGCATGCCAATTTCAGATGCTTGGCATGGCTGGCTAAGAGCATGGCTGGCAGCATGGCTGGCTGAGGGATTCTGGGGGTTGAAGTCCACAAATTGTAAAGTCACCATGTTTGGAGATCTCGAAACAAACTATTGAAGAATAGGGAAGGCAGAGCAATGGAAATTGTTCAGTTCCGGCCATGAATGAACTACATGAACATGGAGAAAAACGTCATGGCCTTCAGCCAAAATTGCTCACAGAGGTACACAGGACACCCTATATGCAGAGTAAGTCAAGCATCAAGAGTCCAGGTGAACAGAAAATGGAGGATTTCATCCCAAAAGGCTTTGCTCAGGCTGGGATGAAGCCTGGAAGAGGCCTAACTATCTTTGCAAAGATCTTAAGAGGTCAAACTGTTACCTTCACGGCAGCTAAAAACCTGTCCAAGAGGCAAACGGCCAGAGACAGTGTTTCCGGATAAAGGTGGAACTGGCATCTGAGTTTGGCCAGCCACTGAATCACTTCGTCCCGCTGGGTTGGAGAAATGCCTGCATCCTGTAGAATAAAAAGAAAAATAAGATTAAAAACAATCTCAATCTCTCTCTCTCTCTCACACACACACACACGCATTCTCACAACCGCTTATTTAGTAATACATTCTTAACCCGCCTGTTTTTCATCTCTATTTATCTATCTGTATCCACCTCCTCAAATGTCTCTCCGTCTTCTGATACAGGTAGCCCTCACTTAATGACTGGTCACTTAAATGACCGTTCAAAACTTACAACAGTCTCCCAAAACCTGCTTATGGTCCCAGTTCTGGAGTTCCAACAGCAGAACAACACTCTCTGTAGTCCCGCGATCACATTTGAGGTACTTGCCAACTGCCTCATCTTTACGGGCCTTGGCGCACAACCAAGATCTGCAATAGTTTTTGCCAATCCCACAGGATTGAATGGATTCACTTCACAACTAGATGTCGGGATGCAATGGAAGAGGCCGGGCGTCAGGTGTCCTGGTAATGAGGATGAATTGTGAAGAGTTGGCTAGCTGTCAGGATTCCGGCAGTTACTCTAATTAAATCATAAGTCTCAAGGCCAAACTTCCAAAACTTCAAAAGGATTTATTGGGAGTTAACATGTCCAGCGTTGCCTGGTTGTAGCCGACTCTTGAGGCACATAATTCATTGTCACCCTTGACCCTGGTTTTCCCCCACCCACCCTGGGTGTATCATAATTCATATTCTCCAATGGGACACATCCATAGCCAGGAGTCATCAATCATGTTCTCCAGTTAGAAACTTCAGTCACCTAGTTACTACACCTTTGAAAAACTATTTATGGAATGCACTTTCGATTTCCAAGCTGCCGCACTGCTCTTTCAAACCCTCCCCCCTTTCTGTTGGCAACTCTAAAAAGACCATAGAAATATTTTATGAGTTGACGCTAGGTTCATTTCATGACCGCCATAAAAAAGGTCATAAAATTGGGTCAAACACATCGGTGGCTGTACATACAACCATTGTGACTTACAAAGGAAATTTTGGGTTCCATTTCAGTTTTAAGTTGAGGACTACCTAATATACAGGATAGTAGTATACTACATTTCTGAGCCAACCTAAACGGAACAGAATGATCTTTTTGTCAGAGTAGAAGAAAATTGGTCCCTCAGTTAAATCTTGGGATGTCCACTTATTGTATAATTTGGTGTATGTATCCATGTGTATATGTGTGCAGTTGTGTGTGCTGGAAAATCATCATTATGGGATGATTCCGTCTCAAAGAGGTGTCGTTGAGATAGCTTGGGAGCAAAATTGCCACAATTGCAGTGTTCTATAAATTAGGCTGCCAACATCTGGATGTAACTAGGCAGACATGATTTGCACACCAGGTGCTACAGGGAAGCAGAATAACAGAATTGGAAGGCACTTGAAGGTCTTCTAGTCCAGCCCCCTGCTTAGGCAGGAAACACGATACCATTTTAGACAGATGGTTGTCCAATCTCTTCTTTTGAAAAAAAAAAAAAAAACCTGCAGAGTTGGAGCATTTACAATTTCTGGAGGCAAATTGTTCCACTGATGAATTGTTCTCACTGTCAGGAAATGTCTCCTTCGTTCTAGGTTGCTTCTCTCCTTGGTTAGTTTCCATCCATGGCTTCTTGTTCTGTTCGTGTGCTTTGGGGGATAGGTTGACCCCCTTCTTCTTCGTGGCAGCCTCTTAAATACTGGAACATGGCTGTCATGTCACCACTGATATTCTTTAGGGATTTTGTGGTCTTACTTGCCTTAAGGGATGGCACGCGCACACACGGTGCAGGGTAATAAGTCCAGATCTTCCAACCAAGTTACTTTTTAGCCAACTGCAAAGCCAGTCCAACAACACCAGCAACTCAAGTTATGACTTCAGGCATTTTTGAGGCGTGCCAGTCAGGCTGCACCTCAGAAAGCTGTGAAGCTTCTCAGAGAACCCCGGGGGGTGGAAACTGTCAGTCTCTGCACAACCATGGAAGGACGTTTCAGATGTGGGCTGGTGCAGCTGCTCACAGAAAACTCCACAGATTCTGCCTGCAGCCTCTGACCTTGCAACGTGTCCAAATGTGCAAAATTACATTGCATAGAAACAGCGCTTCTAAAAAAACCATGAAGAAGATTTAAATCCTGCAAAGAAAGCCCTAAATTAAACACGATGACAAAATGGTGGCCTGAGGTCCCAAACCCCATCCACACCGCACTACAAAAAAGATGTGGAGACTTTGGGTAAGTTCAGAGAAGAACAACTAAGATGATTAAAGGCCTGGAGACTAAAACATAGGAACAGCTGCGAGATTTGGGTCTGGGTAGTCTAAGAGAAAAGAAGAATTAGGGGTGACATGATAGCAGTATTCCAGTATTTGAGGGGCTGCCACAAAGAAGAGGGGGTTCAAACTATTCTCCAAAAGCACCTGAGGGGAGAACAAGAAGCAGTGGTTGGAAATTAATCAAGAAGAGAAGCAAGCTGAAATAAACTTCCTAACAGTGAGGAACATTAACCAGTGAGGAACAGCTTTGCCTTCAGAAGTTGTGGGTGCTTCATCACTGGAGTTTTTTAAGAGTCTAGAAACAGTCACCTATCTGAAATGGGTGTAAGTTCTCCTGCTTGACAGGGGGCTGGACTAGAAGACCTCTAAGGTCCCTTCCAGCTCTTTTCATTCATTCATTCCCCCTTGCTGGAGCATGCAGATCTGCAGATGCCCACACAAGTGATTTTGGGGGGAAAGTTTTGTTAAGAGTTTACAAAAAAATATTCTGAATTCCTCAGAGAAAGGCTCGGTAGCCATCTTTATAATTAGGACTGTGAATCTAGTAAAATAAGCCACGTTCTGACTAGGATCCAAACAGCTACAGATAGGCCTTGACTCACAACAGGTTCGTTTGGTGACCATTCAAAATTAAAAATGGCATCGGAAAAAGTGTCTCATGATCGTTTTTTACATTTATGAAAGCTGTAGCATCCCATGGTCATGTGATCAATTTCAGATGCTTGGCAACAGACTCGTATTTATGACGGTTGCAGTGTCTCGGGGTCATGTGATCAGTTTTTGTGAGCTTTTGACATGCAAAGTCAATGGGGATGCCAGATTCACTTAACGACCATGTTACTAACTTAACATCTGCAATGATTTGCTTAACAACTGTGACAAGGAAGGTCATTAAGTCACTTAACAAATGTCTCAGCGACAGAAATTATGGGCTTAACTTATGGTCATAAGTTGAACCTGGGCATTGTTGGCAAAATGTCTAGCGACTTTATACATGGGACCAATCTCATCCTTAGCATAAGCCTTCACGCAAAATTTTCCTGAAACTTTAGGTTCCAAAATGCGCTTAAGGACAGGGCCATGCTGACTAGGGAATTCTGGGAGTTGAAGTCCACAGGGGCAATAGTTATCCATATAATAGCATCGTGATGGCGAACCTATGGCATGTGTGCCACAAGTGGCACGCAAAGCCATTTGTGCTGGCACGCGAGTTGCAGGCAAATTTACCTTACTGTGCATGCGCACGCCTCATGACTGATTTTTTTTCCCCAGTTGGTTTGAGGCTTTTTTCGGCCTCCCAGAAGCTTGGAAAAAGCCTCTGCAAGGCTTTTCAGGCCTAATTATAGGCCCCGTTTCATCACTTCCTGTGAGGAAACGGGCCTATAATTCAGCCTGAGAAGGCTTGCAGAGGCTTTTTCCAAGCCGCTGGGAGGCCGAAAAAAGCCTCAAACCAGCCAAAAAAATCAGCTGTGAGGCACAGTGCAGGTAAGGGGGTGGGGGGACTGCGCACGCATGCACAGGGGGCGTGGGGAGGGGGTGCACATTGCATTCTGGGTGCTGGCATGCAAGCGTGGGCGCGCTCGCAATTTTTGGCCGAAAAAGGTTAGCCACCACTGTAATAGCACTTTTTCAATATCGAAGGGGCTATCACAATGAAGAGGGAGGCGATACATTTTCCAAAGCCCCTGAAGGCAGAACAAGAAACCATGGATGGAAACTAATCAGGGAGAGAAGCAACCTAGAACTAAGGAGAAACTTCCTTGCAGTGAGGACAATCAACCAGTGGAAGACTTGCCTTCAGAAGCTGCGAGTGGTGGATGTTTTTTAAGAAAAGCCATTTGTCTGAAATGCTATCGGGTTTCCTATTGAGCAGGAGGCTGGACTAGAAGGCCTCTAAGGTCCTTTCCAACTCTGTTATTCTCTTCTTCTGTACGAGACCAAACTGGCTCTCCATATGAAAAGTTTCCAGGGCCTTTGGCCATAAGCAGAATGGAAAATTCCTGTCTTAAGATGGCTGGTTTTTTTTTTTTTCCTATTTAAAAAGAAGGTGATGGAACAGAACTTCAAGACTGAACAATCTGGCTGCTGCTGTTCCATGTGGGAGGCCTGTCAATCTCAAAATATTTACATTCAGCTGCCCAGTAGGGCAGAGAAGAATTTCCCCCCCTGGGGTGCTTTGGAAAACCTGCAGATCTAGATGGTTGGCTGGAGAGATGCCAAAGCTCTCCTTAACCATCTGTGACTGGAGTTTTCGGCATGACTGCAGCGTGCGTGCGTGCGTGTGTGTGTTGAAGACCCCCAGATGCGCCACACACCATTTGCAAAGAGAGTAGGAAGCCACGGGTGGCTGAAGTCCTCAGCTGGCCAGACAAAGCTGTGCCCCACCAATCTGGGGGTTCTGACATGGCAGCCCCCATTTCCCTCTTCCGTGGCTATTGTTCACTCGCTAAGTCATATCCGATTCTTCACGACTGCGGCTTTGCTCCGCATTAGGAAGGCTTCTCACTGGGTGGTCGAATGCATCAAGAAGGACACCAGGCTGGTTCTAACTCGGGTGAGCTGCCCCGATCACGAGCTCGGGAAGCTCTTTTATTAAAAACACATAGTGATACGTCATAAGCGGTGAACTCTATCCAATCATTATGTTACATGAGTAGAAATATTAGTGGACACCTAGTAACATCCAATTACAGTTTTAGATGGTCAGTTTGAAAGGTACAAAGTAGCAAATCAGCGCTTGCAGTCCAGTTAGTAGCCCATGGTGACGTGTTGTTGATTGATGTTCTTTGTTCCTGGTACACGCTTTCAGCCTACGTGAGGCCTTGAGGCCTGGTATGTACCGAAACTGTTGAAGCTGATTTATTACTGCACACAACCAGTGGTGGTGGTATGCTACCGATTCGGCCCGGTTCAGCCAAAACCAGTAGCAAAAAGTCCTACGATCAGCTCAGCTGATTGGTACTGCAGGCCTCAGCTGGCGTGTAGAAAGCTGCACGCGCGATCACCAAACCAGTAGTGGAACAGGTAGGAACCCACTGCTGTTCATGACCCCAAGGACCATAGCACAGCAGGCCCCTCCTGTCCTCCATTGTCTCCCAGAGTTTGCCCTATCTAACTCTCTTATTGTCTGCCGTCCTCTTCTCCTGTTGCCTTCCCATCTTTCCCAATGAGGCCTTCTCTCTCTTTTCTTATTTGGTGGCCAGAGTATTTGAGCTTCGGCTTCAGGATCTTGTCCTACCAAAGGAGAAGTCAGGGCTGCTTTCCTTTAGGATCGACTGATTGGATCACCTTGCAGCCCCAGGGACTCCCAAGAGCCTTCTCTTATCGTTCATTGTTGGTACATAATTCAATCACCTCCATATATGGGCAGAAAAGAACACTCTTGTGTTGTGGGTTTGTGGGTTTATGTGTATGTGTATGTGTGTATCTGTAAAACTCATGTTCAACACTGCATCCCCATAGATCAGTTGCACACCCAACTCCCACTGTAAGATGGGGACCATCATTTCAATTTCTCACTTTCTCTTTCTCTCTCCCTCCTTCTCTATCTATCTCCATCCATCATGTTTTATCTATCATCTATCTTTCTCTCCATCATTTTTCATCTCTCTCACTCTCCATCCATTATTTTTCTTGTTTGTCTATCCATCTATCTCTCTCTCTCCATCCATCAGTTTTCATATCTATCATTTTTAATCTATCTGTCTGTCCGTCTGTCCATCCATCCGTATATAGTCGACTTGCAATCAAGTCCAAATTTTCTACTGCTAAACAAGACACTTGTGATGTGAGTTTGGCCCCATTTTACCACCTTTTGTTGCATATTATATTATATTTGTGATATTATATGTGTGTGTGTATATATATATACGTTTTCGTAGATTTTCACAGGTACAGGTATGTAGGTCTAGGTGTGTTCGGGTCTTTTCCTGTGTAAGAATCTTACACGGGAAAAGACCTGAACACACGAAATATATATATATATATATATATATATATATATATATATATATATATATATATATATATATATATATATATATATATATATTTTTCTGAGTTCTATTGTAGACCTATCTACGTCTATCTATGCCTAGTGACACTCTATCTATCTATCTATCTATCTATCTATATATATATATATATATATATATATATATATATATATATATATATATATAATCACATGACCCTGGGACACTGTAATTATCATTAAATACAGGCCAGTTGCCAAGCATTTGAATTTTGATCATATGACCCCAAGAATGGTGTAACGGTCTTTAAGTGTAAAAAGTGGTCGTAAGTCACTTTTTTCCAGTGCTGTTGTAACTTCAGACAGTGACCAAATGAACTGTGGTTAAGTCGAGGGCTTCTAACTATCCAGATTAGTAGATTCTGAGATCAAATATCTAACACCACGGATATGATTCTACACAGGGCACCCTGCCCAGAAACCTGGCATAAAACTGAAGCAAAGAAGTGTCTAATAATAGCAGAAGAGTTAATACCGGAGTAAATTCAACCCTTCCAAAGCAGTGCCTGACAATACTCAGATTATGACTTGATCCAAATTAAGCGCTTAGTACAGGGTGTACCGACCTCGGCACACCGCTGCCAATGCTGAATTGCCTGGAATTTGTAGCGGGAAGCTGCAGTGGGTGACACCCCGTGCCAGGCCTTTATTTTGGATTGGGTCTTCAAGGAGAAAGTAGCATGGATGTAAACAAGACTTTTCTATGTCAACATTTGAAACGTGGGTGTTTATTTGGCCACACGCTCCAGGTTATGTCTCGTCTGGTCAGAGACTCTGTAAAAAGGTTTAGAAAAGCAAGATAAAAGTTATCCAAAGGATAGATGTTCCCTCTATTAACATGGTGACACATGATAAAGGATGAAGCTCTAAAGCAGGAAGGGTCCAATCTTGGCAACTTTAAGACCTGTGGACTTCAACTCCCAGAATGCCCTAGTTACTCAGGGCAAATGTGTCCGAACTTGGTGACTTTTAGACTTGTGGACTTCAACTCCCAGAAGTCCCCTTGCCAGCAGAACAGAGGGATCCAGCCTTGGCAACTTCAAAGATTTGTGGGCCTCCACTCCCAGAATTCCCCAGCCAGACAAAGCAGATGAGTCCAATCTTGGCAACTTTTAAGACAAGAGTCAATTCCCAGAATTCTCCAGCTTAACTGAAGTCCTCAGCTCTAAAAAGTTGCCAAAGTTGGACGCTCTTACTCTAGAAGAGAAACATTCCAACTAGCAGAAGGAATCTATTTTGGATGGTATCTGCCATATGGATGGACCCTGCTGAGTCCGATCTGTCATTCAGATTATGCAATGAGTCTGGAAGCCGAACAGGAAGGATTTACTAGCAAATGACTGCAAAACAGGACAAATGTCGACCAGCCTCACAATGGGTTGTGAAGAACACACATTATGCTGTAACCGGGTAGACAGCTGGAAAAGGGCAGCACCCTGCAATCGTCATAGATACAAGTCAGTTGCCAAGTGTCTGAATTTTGATCATGTAACCATGGAGATACTGCAATGGTCCTAAGTGTGAAAAATGGTTGTAACCAGTGGTGCAATTCAACCAGTGTTAACAACCGGCTTGGTGATTTTTAAAAAAGCCCATTTTTCAGCTATAATACTTACGTTCTACTGCAGCTCCCGTGAGTAAAACAGCTGAGGCACGGCCAAAACCACCCTGCCATGCAAATCAGCTGTGCTCCAAAACAAGGAAATAAAAGCACAGGGAAGAGCAGGGGCAGGTGGGCGGGGTCAAATGATCTCCGCACTACCGGTTCGCCCAAACCGGTCCAAACCGGTAGAATTCCACCCCTGGTTGCAATTCACTTTTTTCAATTCTTTTGTAACTTGTCATGGTTACTAAACCAACAGTTTTAAGTCGAGGATAACCTGACATAATCTATTTTCACCCTAAAATCTTTGGAACTTGCTTCATTTTCCAATTTGGAAATTAATTGGGGTTGGGGAATTGGCGTGTAATGTTTTCAACCGCCGAGAAAGAAAAATAAATAAAGCGTCACCGAAGGATGCTTGCAACATTGGATTGATCTAATTTTAAACACAGAAGAACAGTGCTAGGCCAGAGATGGCAAACCTTTTCGGCACCAAGCGCCCAAACTGGAACGTGCGTGCATGTGCGTGCATGCACATGTGCTGGAGCACCGGAAACTCGAAAGCCAGCTGGCTGGTGCATGCATGCCCTTTTTTTTGGTCATCTTTTGGGGCTTTTTTCAGGATGCTTTTCGGGCCGTTTTTAGGCCATTTTGGGAAGACCAGTTGGCTGACGCACATGCCCACCGAGAGGGCTCTGCATGCCAGAAAACAGAAGAGCAGCTGGCAATGGTGCATGTGCCCACAGAGAGCGCTCTGTGTGCCACCTCTGGCACGCATGCCATAGGTTCACCATCGTGGTGCTAGGCTTTCTGGAAAAGGAAGCAACTTTTGCCAAAACTGCTTCAGTGGACTTTCCGTTTCCACCCACTGCTCCAATTGCAGGAGCCAGATATGAAAAGCAAATAAAATCTAAAGGATATGTTAAAAAATAATCTACGTTGCCAAATTAAAATGAAGTATTAGGCTATACAGGTAGTCCTTGACTTACAATCATTCATGTAGTGACTGTTCAAAGTTACAACGGCACTGAAAAAAGGGATTTACGACTGTTTTTCACACTTATAGCTGTTGTAGCATCCTCATGGTCACGTAACCAAAATTCGGACACTTGGCAACTGGAATGTATTTCTGACTGTTGTAGTGTCCTGAGGTCATGTGACCTTCTGACAACAAACTCAATGCAGAAGCCAGATTCACTTAACAACCATGTTACTAACTTAACAACTGCAATGATTCACTTAACAACGGTGGCAAGAAAGGTTGTAAAATTGGACAAAACTCAATCAACCACTATCTCGCTTAGCAACAGATGTTTTGGGCTCAATAATGGTTATAAGAGGGGGATTACCTGTACTTCAGTCAGTTAAAACACCGAACAAGTCCACAGCTCATATTTCTCACCACGTGGATGCAATGTATTTTTACTTACTACATTTTTATGCTATTCATCTATAAGGTAAGATTTTTCTTCAGTCCAGTTGCCTCCTGAAAAGGCACCTTTGGCACAACCATGACCTGGAGGACTGAGAATCACTACAGACTTTTAGCCGTACAATTTGGGATGAACACCTTTTGAATGGTGTCAAGAGTAGGAATAGATTTCCAGAGGGGAAAAAACGCAGACTACAGGAACCATTTGCAATATACAGGTGACCCTGAGGACACAGATAATCCTCCAAGTGGCCTCAACGACCCTCTAAAAGGATGCAAATGACCAGCTGTCTGGAAGGAATATCAATCCTTCCATTCCCTACTAATCCAGTCAGAGCTGAAGAAGCTTCTTGGATGAGAAGGGAAACATCTTCAAAAGAAAAAAACAAGAAAGTCCAGTTGCCTCCTGAAAAAAAAAAGCACCTTTGGGACATCTTTTCCTGTAAGGTGACTCTGAACAGCAATGGAAGTATGTCTTTTGCAACCTAAGGACCAAAAATTCTCTGTAGGTAAACTCTGTCTCACTACTTCTCCCACGAGCAGAAAACGTTCAGAAAACCTTTGGATGAATCATATGGAATAGCTGCCATGGGCAAAGTGGTTGCCATGGTTTTCCAAACAATCTTGGCTTTAGAGACAAAATATTCACGCCCACGAACTGTGCCCATACCTCTCAAACCTGTCCAACTGCAATCACGGATGTATACAACTATGAAATAATTTCTGCCAAAGAGAGCAAGTAGCATCTTGGCACCCTAAGTCATTTGTCTATTTCTTGGCAAATCGTGTCCCAGTTCTGTGAAAGGAGTTCTTTACTTACGACCACAATGGAGCCCCAAGTTTCTGTTGTTAAGGGAGACATTCGTTAAGTGAGTTTTGCCTCCGTTTTATGACCTCTCTTGGCAAAATTTGTAAGTGAATCATTGCACTCGTTGTCTTGAGAAACTTGACCCCACAACCTACAGTTGATAAGTTAGTAACCCGCAAAACTGGCTTCCCCCATTGATTTTGCTTGTCAATAGGTCACAAAAGAGGATCGTGTGACCTTGGGACACAGCAACGGGCTTAAGTGTGAACCAGTCGCCAAGCACCTGAATTTTGATCAGGTGATCGTGGAAAGGCTACAAAGGTTGTAACTGTGAAAGTCACTCTTTCCAGTGCTGTTGTAACTTTGAATGGTCACTAAACAAACCGTTAAGTCAAGGACTACCAGTAACCTTTCAAAAGAAGGATCAGCCACCTGGCAAAGTCTACACTGTAGAAACTGCAAGCATAGAGGTAGTCCTCAACTTACAACCACGATTGAGACCAGATTGTTAAATGGTTGTTAAATGAATTGCACCCTTTTTTTTTTTTTTTTTGCTACAGCCGTTAAGTGTATCACTGCAGTCTTTAAGTGAATTGTTAAGCAAATCCAGCGTCTCTCGTTGACTTTGCTGGGTGGAAATGGTCAATCGCAAATTGTCAGGTGTAAGTCGCCAAGAACAGCCGTTGAGTTCAAAGCCTTAAATGTTTATTACGTGCTACCTTTACCAAAAAAAAAATCTGATCTACTAATAGTCAGGTCAAAAAGGTATTAGATAAAGAGTCAATGGGATTCATAGAGGGCTGGACTTGGGCCTCCCTGCGGCTATGTAAGGATTCCAAACTGATGACGCATTTCACCCCGCCTTCAATCTCTGCTTGGTCATCTCCTTCAAAATGACACTCACATGATCCTTGGGGCACTGCAATCATCATAAATACAGGTAGTCCTCGATGTACAGCAGTTCATTTAGTGACCGAAGTTACCACGGCACCAGAAAAAGTGACTTATAACCATTTTTCACACTTATGACCATTATGGCACCCCCACTGCCATGGGATTTACATTCGGATGCTTATCAATTAACTCACATTTGTAGTGTCCTGGGATCAGTGACTTTTGCAACCTTCTGACACGCGAAGGCAATAGGGAAGCTAGATTCACTTAACAACCATGTTACTAAGTGCAGTCACTTAACAAACGTGGTGAAAAAAGTCACAAAATGGGGCAAAGCTCACTTAACAAATTTAACGACATACATTTTGGGCTCAACTGTAGTCATAAGTTAAGAACTACCTGTACATGATGGCTGCTAACATCCAAAGTTTGATTAAGTGACCATAAGGATGCTGGGACAGTTGTATGGGCTAGCACTGGTTATAAGTCACATTTTTCAGTGCCACTGAAAACTTCAAATGGCCACTAAATGAATGGTCATAAGCGGAGGACCTGTAGTTTGTGTTCTTTCATCTCTAGGATGAGATGGCTGGAATGCCATGTCTTGCTTTTTAGTCCCAATTTTCTAAAAGGTGACTTGTCTTTCCTCCCTTTTTTTCCCCTTAAAAAAAGAAACGGGAGAAGCTTCTTGGATAAGAAGCAAAACATTAAGAAAAATGAAAAAAAAAAAGTTTGCCTTTTGGAAAAAACACCTTTGGGACAAAATTTGGATGATTGAGAATCTCCACAGACCTCCTGCCTTTTATTTATTTTTTCTCCTTCTTCTTGCCTTCTGAGTGACTGATAGGGCAATGCTGTCACTAAAGTCAGCCCTACTCAAGATTTACAACCTTCTTTTTTTTCCATACGGAGAAAGAGACAGTCTGAAGGAGGCTTTGATGAGTAAATCAGCTTTTCACCAGCTCAACAACTTTCAACAACTGCTGGGTAAAAACATAGTAGAATTCTAATTTAATCAGGAAGTGCTGATATAAGAGAGACGCTAAAGCGCCTGTAGGCCAGTCAAGGAATAATGGATGGAAACTGAACAAGGAGAGATTCAACCTGGAAATAACTTTCTGACAGTGAGAACAATCAACCGACGGAACAGAAGTTGCCCCTCAGAAGTTGTGGGAGCGCCATTACTTGAGACCTTCAAGAAGAGATTGGACTGCCATTTGTCAGAAATGGTGTAGGGTCTGCTGCTTGGTGGGGGTGGGGGGTTGGACTAGATGACCTACAAGATCCCTTCCAACTCTGATTATCTGTTATCTGTTAACACAAAGCAGAATCTTTCTAATCGAGGGACTGTGCTGGCCCTATCCTCCTTTGCTTTGTATTAAAGAAGCTTTGAGTGACTTAGGACCATGTTTCACGCTTATAACCATTGCAGCATCTCCACAGTCATATGATCAAACTTCAGACATCTAGGGGAACCAGATTCACTTAACAACCGTGTTACTAATTTAAAAACTGCAGTGATTCACTAACAACTGTGGCAAGAAAGGTGGTAAAATGGGGCAAAACTCACTTAACAAATGTCTCACTTAGCAACAGAAATTTTGGGCTCCATTGTGGTCGTAAGTCGAGGACTACCTGTTTTCCAAGCTTGCTCAACTAACCATGGTGCACTCCTTCTGATGAACCACAGATTATTGATTTATTGCCGGGTTTATAGGTCATTCATACTGGGAATAATTCTTAAGCAGTATCCACCCAAATCCCCATAAATTGAAATACAGCAACAAAATCGCAATTCAATATTATTACTCCACCCATATACAGCAGCGTTGGGTTTAAGGAAAGCTATGCCAATGAGATTATGTCCTTGACAGTTAAAAGCATATATATGCATAAGGAAGCAGGAAATTTCTTAACTGTTTGAAGGAACAAGCCGGTTTATTCTCAGTAAGCTGCCACAGGGAAGTAGGCTTCCAATAACAATGATTTAATTCCTGTTGTAGCACAGCACAGTATGTTCTTTGACACCACGGGATGTTCACCAAACAAAAGATTGCTCAGCTGGCAAAATTAAAATGATATGGTTCTCTTTATTTAAAATTAAATGATAAGGACATAAACTGCTAAACAAACAGGCCCAATGTTCCATCAGGAGATGGGATGGATTCCATCAAACCAGCTCCTCAGAAACAGGAAGAGTCTTAGAAATAGAGTTGGAAAAACTAAGAAAGTCCAGTGGCCTCTTAGAATAGAACAACAGAGTTGGCAGGGACCTTGGAGGTCTTCTAGTCCAACCCTCTGCTTAGGCAGGAAACCCTACACCACCTTCAGACAAATGGTTATCCAGTCTCTTCTTAAAAGCTTCCAGTATTGGAGCATTTACAACTTCTAGAGGCAAGTTGTATCACTGATTAATTGCTTTCACTGTCAGGAAATTTCTCCTTAGTTCTAGGTTGCTTCTCTCCTTGATTAGTTTCCACCCATTGCTTCTTGTCCTGCCTTCAGGTGCTTTGGAGAATAGCTTGACTCCCTCTTCTTTGGGGCAGCCCCTGAGATACTGGAACAGTGCTATCATGTCACCCCTAGTCCTTCTTTTCATCAGACTAGACATACCCAGTTCCAGCAACCATTCTTTGTATGTTTTAGCCTCCAGCTCCCTAATCATCTTCTCTATACTCTTTCTAGAATCTCAACATCTTTTTTACATCATGGCGACCAAAACTGGATGCAGCATTCCAAGTGTGGCCTTACCAAGGCATTATAAAGTGGTATTAACACTTAAGGTGATCTTGATTCTATCCCTCTGTTTAAGCAGCCTAAAAGAACTGCCTTCTTCTGCAATTTTGTCAAACCAAACTATAAAGCAGGGGTCCCCAAAGTTGGCAACTTTAAGACTTGTGGACTTCCAACTCCCAGAATTCTCCAGCCAGCTCTGAAAGTTGGAAGTCCACAAGCCTTAAAGTTGCCAACTTTGGAGACTTCCACTATAGAGACCGAGTCGAAGGTGACGAAAGGTTTTACCTGATTGGGCTGAAATCTGGGCAGGTACACCTTCCACATCTGAGCTTCCCTAGAGATTGCCATCTCTAGGAGGACGGACAACCTCTCGCTCTGCAAGGGTCCTGAAAACTTCATGGTACCCCTTGGGTCTGCCTGCCACCCAACTGGACACAGCTACCTGCAAATGAAATAGAGAACAAAATAGACAATGAGCGATGTGAAAAGAAGCACACACTGCACATTTTCCATTATATTACTATTATTATTATTATTATTATTATTATTATTAGTAGTATTAGTAGTAGTAGTAGTAGTAGTAGTAGTTAATCTTTAGTGAGATTCACAGCCTTTGGGGCTGGTTGGTAACTCAACAACTTAAGTCCTAACCAAGGACCTAGGAACTGTTAAGATGGCGTCGAAGGATATAAGCTGTTCCAAGTAGGGTGTTTTTTTGTAGAATCAGAGTATTCAAGTCTGATAAATTCAGGATTTTCCAAATAGCAAGGTAGCCCCCCTTTAGGTATTGCTCCAAGGCAATATAATAATATGATATATCATCATCATCATCATCATCTGGAGCTTCACTTCCAATCGGAAACATCTTGTTTTGCCTCCAGAAAAAAACACTACGGGATCCCTGCTCCCATAGTTAGTTTTTCTGATTTGCTCCCTCAATTGCTTATCCAAGGTTCTTCAATGAGATTGGAAATGGCTGGTAAGCTTCTCAAAAAAGGTCAAATCCAAGTATAAAACCCAGGCACAGATTACAGGAAGTCCTTGACTTGCAACAGTCCGTTGAGTGACTGTTCAAAAGCTACAACAGCCCTGAAAAATGTGACTTATCACCATTTTTCACACGACCTTCGCAGCATCCCACGAGATCGAAGTTCAGACGCTTGGCAACTGACTCTTTCTTATTGATGACGGTTACATTGTCCCGGTGTCCTGTGATCACCTTTTGCGACCTTTTGACAGGAAAAATCAACGAGAAACCTAGATTCACTTAATAACCTTGTTATCAACCTAACAACCGTAGTGATTCATGTAACAACTGTGGCAAGAAAGATCATATAATGAGGCAAAACTCACTTAGCTCGCTTAATTTGGGTTTCAATGGCGGTCTGTAAGTTGAGGCCTACCTGTAACATCTGTTTTAACTGAGGTGTATGTTCCTCCTGGAAAGTTCTTCAGTAGCCAACCTGCACAACTTTTATTGCCCTGAAAAGATTTCAGATTCTACAGGTAGTCCTTGACTTACAACAGTTTGCTTAGTGACCATTCAAAGTTACAACGGCCCTGGAAAAAAAAAGTGACTCATGACCATTTTTCAAGCTTATGACTATTGAAGCATCCTCATGGTCACGTGATGTACATTCAGAGGCTCAGCAACTGACCCACACTTATGACGGCTGCCAAGTGTCCCGGGAGTCACCTGATCCCCTTTTGCGACCTTCTGACAAGCAAAGTCATTGGGGGGAAGAACTCACTTAACAAACTTCTCGCTTAGCGACCTAAATTTTGACTAAGGGCATATATATAATGCCCACTGACGTCCACGCCAAGGATCTTCCCTTGAAAAACTGCCAGCGCCCTGAAGAGAATTACCAATCACTGTCGTAAGCTACATTTCCTGGATAGAGGGTCAGGGTGCTCCACACATTCAGTCTTTCGTCATTTATGGCTTTGCTGTAATCTCAAGGCGAGCAGATGGCATCAACTATGCATCAGCAGGAAAGAAGCGCGGCAGGAAGCTTTCACAAGGATTCCAGCTCTAGGCCTGGCATGCTCCCTTTTCTTGAACGTTGAGCAACTCAAGTCCTAGGTTGCACTAACAGAAGGATAGAATCAAGATCACATGAAGCGTTAGAGCCGCTTTAATGATGCCTTGGTTAAGATCACACGCTTGGAATACTGCATCCAGTTTGGGTCGCCACGATATTAAAAAAATGATTTTGAGACTCTAGAAACAGGGGTATCAATCAGGGTTGTGTTTGACCTTGGGGGCAGATGGGCGGGGGGGGCATGGCCAGGGTGGCAGAGGTGATATTCAGCTGGTTCTGACCAGTTCTGGAGAACCAGTAGCGGAAATTTTGAGTAGTTTGGAGAACCAGCAAAGACCACCTCTGACTGGCCTCGCCAACCCCATCTATTCTCTGCCTCCCGAGTCCCAGCTGATCGGCTGGGTCTTCTTTGGTTGCCCTGCACGGGAGAACGGAGCTAGTAGGGTGGGGAGGGAATAGGGATTTTGCGGTAACCTTCCCCTGCCACGCCCACCCAGCCACGCCCACAGAACCTGCAGTAAAAAAAATTGAATCCCACCACTGCAGGGCGGGCGTGGCCAACTCGTGTCAGGGGCACCTGTGGTGGCCCAAATGCTCTGCCAGCAAAAACAGGCTCCCGAGCTCAGTTTTCGGCTGCGGCGGCTTCCTGCAACCCTCCTGCCAGTGAAAACAGAGCTCAGGAGGGCCGTGCGTGGCCCTTCCGAGCTCCATTCTTGCTTGCAGAGGCACTGTCGGCCAGTCCTTCACTGTTTCCAGGTGGCCCTGCGGGCCAGATCGAAGCCGGAAGGCCGCATCCAGCCCACAGGCCTTGAGTTTGACACCCCTGCTCTAGAAAGATGTAGAGAAGAGCAACGGAGATGATTAGGGGACTGGAGGCTAACATTTATGAAGAACAGTCACTAAAATTGGGAACGTCTAGATTAATGAAAAGAAGGACTAGGGATGACATGATAGCAGCGTTCCAATATCTCAGGGGCTGCCCCAAAGAAGAGGGAGTCAAGCTATTCTCCAAAGCACCTGAGGGCAGGACAAGAAGCAATGAGTGGAAACTAATCAAGGAGAGAAGCAACTTAGAACTAAGGAGGAATTTCCTGACAGAAAAATCAACCAATGGAACAACTTGCCTTCAGAAGTTACAGGTGCTATTATACAGTTAAGTTTTTAAGAAGATATTGGATAATCATTTGTCTGAAATTGTATAGGACTTCCTGCCTGAGCAGGGGTTGGACTAGAAGACCTCCAAGGTCCCTTCAAACTCTGTTACTCTGTTCACTCTTGAAGGTAATAGCAGAACAGTTTGAAGCACAATAGAAAATGAAGCAAGAATAAAAATAATAAAAGTTCATACACTGATTCTGTATTTTTTGTGTGTGTCTCTGGACTTTTCATGTTTCCTTCAGGGCACCAGATGTGAGAGGATGGAGAATGATCAGCAATTTTATTTATTCTACCTATCATGTATTTAAATATCATCCAGCAAATACTTCTCTTACATTTTCCCAAATATTTCAAACATCTATGCATCCATCTTCTATCACTGCACATGAAGATGCTAGAAGCAGAATGTATAAACGTGCATCATCTTGACATTTTAACTCAGTTGTTTATATTTCAGTTGTTCTCATCATGTGCTAAATAATAAATAAGCTGTTTATGAAGATAAAGGAATAGTAAATAAGCTATTTGAGGCTACCTGGAGAGCCAACGTAGGTCTCTCTTCCCAATCACAATCCCTACAGATCCTCCTTATTATTCGAACCAGATGAATTTGCCTCCACAAAGACTCCCCGACTTGCAATTATTCATTTAGTGACTGAAGTTACAACAGCGCTAAAAAAGCGACATGACCATTTTTCACACTTACAACCTTCACAGCATCTCCATGGTTACGTGATCAAAATTCAAACAGTGTCTGAATTGGCAGCACGATCCCCTTTTGCGACGTTCTGACAAGCCAAATAAATGGGGAAGCCAGATTCACTTTTAGCAACCATGTTAGAAACTTAACAATGGCAGTGATTCACTTAACGACGTGGCAAGAAAGGTAGTGAAAGGGGGCAAACATTCACTGAACTGCCTGGCTTAGCAACAGACATTTGGGGCTCAAATTGTGGTCATAAGTCGAGGACGTATCTGTATTCCTCTCTAACCAGCAACCCTTGCTGAAAAAAAACCCTTTCAGGCCGCCGTAGGACCAAAGCCATGGGAAAGAACCTGAAGCTTGGCATTTCTGCTGCTAAATGATGAAAATTGAAACCCGTCATCCTGGAATCTGGCCATGTTCTTGTTGGTCAAGCTGTTGACGAAGTCTGACCCTGACCGATTTAAATCTAGACAGCTTCACTTGCCTGCTTGTTTGCAGACAACCATTCTTTCACCAAAGTTGGCAATGAAACCGAAAGTTGTTCCAAAGCCTTTTTTTAAAAAAAAAAAAAACCAACACCACCAACTTGTAACGAAATTTTCTGAAGAACAGCCAATTCCATATTTCCAGAGCTAGTTAAAAATTGGAGAGTCCAGAAGGTGAAGAATTTGATGAAAAGAGTATTGTGTAAGTATCTCAAACTTTTATCTTTGGGGCAAGCAAAGAAAATCTTATTTACCTGCAAGCCTGGCTATCCTCTATTTTTGGAGAATGAGAGTTAATCCTCGGTTTACGACTTTTTGTCAGTTAAAACAGCACTGAAAAAGGTGTGACTTATAACCATTTTTCACACTTATGAATGTTGTAGCATCCTCGTGGTCACAAGATCAAAATTCAGACACTTGACAGCTGACTCTATTTGACAGTTGCAGTGTCCTGGGGTCATGTGATCCCCTTTTGCGACCTTTTGACAGGAAAAGTCAATGAGGAAGCCAGATTCACTTAGGAACCGTGTTACTAATCTAATATCTGCAGTGATTCACTTAACAACTGTGGCAAGAAAGGTCTTAAAATGGCGTGAAAAGTCACTTAACAACCATTTTGCTTAGCAACAGAAATTCTGGACTCAGTTGTGGTTGTTAAGTCAAGGACTACCTATGAGAAGATCCACGGTCAATTTTCACCAATTTTCACATGTCCTGTCCCCGTGACTTGAGCATCTGGTTGGAGAAGATTGTTCTGAACTCTTTGCAAAGAGCTGGAGGTTTGGGAACATTATATTTACATCTAATCTCCAAGGAAGAGCAGCTGACTTCCAACTAAGGGTCAGTAATATAGGATAGTAAGACCATATCTGGAATACTGCATCCAGTTTTGGTCATCAGATTACAAAACAGATCTTGAGGCTTTGGGGAAAAGTCCAGAGAAGGGCAACTAAGAAGATTAAAGCCCCGGAGACTAAAACATATGAAGAACGGTTGCAGGAATTGGGTATAGCTAGTCTAGAGAAAAGAAGATGACACGATAGCAGTATTCCACTGTTTCAGAGGCTCCCATAAAAGAGGAGGGAGTCAATTTATTTTCTAAAGCAGGGCAGGAACAAGAAAAGATGGATGGAAACTAATCAAAGAGAGAAGCAACCTGGAATTCAGGAGAAACTTCTTGATGGTGAGAACAATTAACCAGTGGAACAGCTTGTCTCCAGAAGTTGTGGGAGCTCCATCAAAGGAGAGGCTTTTAAGAAGAGACTGGACAGCTACTTGTTTAGAATAAGCAAGGGGTTGGACTAGAAAACCTCCAAGATCCCCTTCCAGCTCTATTCTGTTTCTGAATATCATTTGTTGATAGTCCACTTACCTTGACTTTCTGTAAACTGTTGTGGTCCATGTTACAAACCACTAAGTGTTAAGTTTACTGAGGTGCCCATTCTTTCCTTCCTGCCATCCTGATGTGGGTCCCTTCTACTTATTCCAGTCAGAAGTAATCAGAAGTTGAGTGAGGAAAGAGGAAGTAACTTTGGGTGATGCAAGCAGAGACAGGAATGAGAAACTAAGTGATTCACAGGGGAAAAAAAACCCAGGAGAGTCACAAAGTTCATCCACTGATAAGCTTATCTCAACATGGAGGCCTCCAAATGGAGACTTTAATACCCATAATCCTTAACCAAGGATGCAGACTTCCCCCCCCCCCCAAGCTTTAATTTTTAAACTTGAAACATGTATGGATAGTCCTTGACTTTATAACCACAATTGAGCCCAAATCTTCTGTTGCTAAGTGAGACAGATGTTGAGTGAGTTTTGCTCCGTTTTTAAGACTTTCCTTGCCACCGTTGTCAAATGAATTGCTGCAGTTAAGTTAGTAGCACAGTTGTTAAGTGAAATCTGGCTTCCCTATCGACTTTGCTTGTCAGGTCACAAAAATGGGATCACGTAACCCCTGGGACACTACAACCATCATAAATATGAGTCAGCTGCCAAGCATCTGAATTTTGATCACGTGAGTATGGGGATGCTGGAAGTGTGAAAAACAACCCTAAGCTACTTTTTTCAGTGCCACTGTAATTTTGAACGGTCCCTAAGTGAATGTTTATAAGTCGAGGACTACCTACGGTATACACATTTTCATTTATATTAGAATTGTTTTCACTGGCAAGCCTGTTTGGCTGCTTTTTAGGAGCAGAAAAGCAGCACGTAAATCCAACAGTATTTTTTTTTTAAATAGAAAAGAACTGGGGATTATCTTTTAATGCCTAAAAAGGTTTGGGCCTAGATTACTGGAGAGATTACCTTTTCTTCCATATAAAACCAAGCTTGAAAACTGCAACGGTAGATGGGACAGCAATTTTAATTAGCAGAGGTCTTACACCATTAAAAACCATGGAAGTCCATAACAAAGGCCTGGAGACTACCAAACATATACAGTGGTACCTCAGTACTCAAAGTTAATTGATTCCAGGAGACGTGAGGAGTACCAAAAACTATGAATGCCAAGCAAGTATTTCCTGTAAGGCAGCAGTCCCCAACCTTTCCACCTTGGGGGCCCCGTGTATGGGGGAGGGGGGCATGTGAGTGGCAGGTGCATGCACAGCTCCAATGCAAATAGGAAGAAAGGGGGAAGAGAGTTGTAGGTGCAAGGTGAAAGAAAGAAAAAACAGCATAGACTTCTGACTTTTTCAAGTGCAATAAAATACACAGAATTGGAAGGTACCTTAGAGGTCCACTAGTCCAACCCTGATACCCCAAGGCAATGAGAATTAAACAGAAACCTAAAAGCCAAGAGGACGGACAACATAGACCGAGGCTTGCACGCTTGAGGGTGCTTGAGGGGAAGATGCTTGTTTTGACATGCAAAGCTCAACTTGAGCAAACGAGGGACTGAAGTGTTCTTCGCTCACGCGAGTGGAACTCCACGCGTGAGCAACAAGGGCCCACCACTCATC